>NC_090334.1:85933777-86176277 GCF_035084215.1 Heptranchias perlo | reverse complement strand
TTAGCAGGTTCCTCCAATGAGGCCATATGGGTGGAGCTTAAAAACAAAAAGGGGGCAAGCACTTTGATGGGAGTGTACTATAGGCCCCCAAACAGTCAGGGGGAGATAGAGGAACAGATATGTAGGCAAATCTCAGAAAATTGTGCAAATAATAGGGTAATAATAGTGGGGGATTTCAACTTCCCCAATATTAACTGGGATACTCAAAGTGTAAAAGGCTTAGAGGGTACAAAATTCTTAACGTGCATCCAGGAGAGCTTTTTGAGCCAGCATGTAGAAAGTCCTACAAGAGAGGGGGCGGTACTGGACCTAATTCTAGGGAATGTGGCCGGCCAAGTGGAAGAAGTGCTAGTAGGTGAGCACTTTGGTGACAGTGACCATAATTCGGTGAGATTTAAGGTGGTCATGGAAAAGGACAGGGAGGGGCCGGAAATAAAGGTTCTAAATTGGGGGACGGCCGATTTTAATAGGATAAGGCAGGATCTGGCCAAAATGGACTGGGATCAGCTGCTTGTAGGAAAATCCGCATCGGAGCAATGGGAGTCTTTCAGAAGGGAGATTGAGACCATACAATGGCAACATGTTCCCGTAAAGGTCAAGGGTGGTTCCAAGAACTCCAGGGAACCTTGGATGTCAGGGGATATACGAGAATGGATTAGGAAAAAAAGGAGGGCTTTTGGCAGATACAAAAGGCTAAAGACGGAGGAAGCCCTAGAGGAGTACAAAAAGTGCAGGGGGATACTTAAAAAAGAAATTAGGAGATCAAGGAGGGGCCATGAAATAACACTGGCGAGCAAAATAAAGGAAAATCCTAAGATGTTTTATAAGTATATTAAGGGTAAGAGGATGACTAGGGAAAAAATAGGGCCCATTAGGGACAAAAATGGCAATCTGTGTGTGGAGCCGGCAGATGTAGGAGGGGTTCTAAATGAATTTTTTGCATCTGTTTTCACTATGGAGAAGGACGATGCAGACATAGAAATACGGCAGGGGGACTGTGATATACTCGAACATATTAACATCGAGCGGGAGGAGGTATTGGCGGTTTTAGCAGGCCTAAAAATGGATAAATCCCCAGGCCCGGACGAAATGTATCCCAGGCTACTGTTTGAGGCAAAGGAGGAGATTGCGGGGGCTCTAACACATATATTCAGAACCTCTCTGGCCACAGGGGATGTGCCAGAGGACTGGAGAACCGCTAATGTAATACCATTATTCAAGAAGGGGAGTAGGGAAAAACCGGGGAACTACAGGCCAGTGAGCCTAACATCAGTGGTAGGAAAATTATTGGAAAAAATTCTGAAGGACAAAATTAGTCTCCACTTGGAGAAGCAAGGATTAATCAGGGATAGTCAACATGCCTTTGTCAAGGGAAGATCATGTCTGACTAATTTGATTGAATTTTTTGAGGGGGTGACTAGGCGTGTGGATGAGGGTAACGCAGTGGATGTGGTATACATGGATTTCAGTAAGGCCTTCGATAAAGTCCCCCACAGGAGACTGGTCAAGAAGGTACGAGCCCATGGAGTCCAGGGTGCCTTGGCACTTTGGATACAAAACTGGCTTAGTGGCAGAAGGCAGAGGGTGATGGTCGAAGGTTGTTTTTGTGA
Organism: Heptranchias perlo; assembly: GCF_035084215.1. NCBI lineage: Eukaryota > Metazoa > Chordata > Chondrichthyes > Hexanchiformes > Hexanchidae > Heptranchias > Heptranchias perlo. The sequence continues at coordinate 86,174,667 of NC_090334.1, read as the reverse complement.
CTGGAAGCCTGTGGCCAGTGGGGTACCACAGGGATCGGTGCTGGGTCCCTTGCTGTTTGTGGTCTACATTAATGACTTGGATATGAATGTAAAAGGTATGATCAGTAAGTTCGCTGATGATACAAAAATTGGTAGGGTGGTAAATAGCGAGGAGGATAGCCTCAGTCTGCAGGACGATATAGATGGGTTGGTCAGATGGGCGGAACAGTGGCAAATGGAATTTAACCCGGAAAAGTGCGAGGTGATGCACTTTGGAGGGACTAACAAGGCAAGGGAATACACAATGAATGGGAGGACCCTAGGCAAGACAGAGGGTCAGAGGGATCATGGTGTGCAAGTTCACAGATCCCTGAAGGCGGCGGAACAGGTAGATAAGGTGGTAAAGAAGGCATATGGGATACTTGCCTTTATTAGCCGAGGCATAGAATATAAGAGCAAGGAGGTTATGATGGAGCTGTATAAAACACTGGTTAGGCCACAGCTGGAGTACTGTGTGCAGTTCTGGTCGCCACACTACAGGAAGGATGTGATCGCTTTGGAGAGGGTGCAGAGGAGATTCACCAGGATGTTACCAGGGCTGGAGCGCTTCAGCTATGAAGAGAGACTGGGAAGATTGGGTTTGTTTTCCTTGGAGCAGAGGAGGCTGATGGGGGACATGATTGAGGTGTACAAAATTATGAGGGGCACAGATAGGATGGATACTAAGGAGCTTTTTCCCTTCGTTGAGGGTTCTATAACAAGGGGACATAGATTCAAGGTAAAAGGCGGGAGGTTTAGAGGGGATTTGAGAAAGAACTTTTTCACCCAGAGGGTGGTTGGAGTCTGGAACTCACTGCCTGAAAGGGTTGTGGAGGCAGGAACCCTCACAACATTCAAGAAGCATTTGGATGAGCACTTGAAATGCCATAGCATACAAGGCTACGGACCAAATGCTGGAATATGGGATTAGAGTAGACAGGGCTTGATGGCCGGCGCGGACACGATGGGCCGAAGGGCCTCTATCCGTGCTGTATAACTCTATGACTCTATGACTCTATAAAGTTCACAGAGGGAACCGCAGATGAGGTGATTTGACCAGCTAGCTCACACTTCAGGACAGACCCCAATGCTCCATCACAGCATCTAACGGCTCATCGAGTAACTCAGCGTTTACTCCGAAATACAACCCAGGAACATTCATCACTGGAGGTGAATGTTAACCCCTCCATCGCCAGGGGGAAGGTGTGTGGGTCACTTCAGATTGGCCGAGTCTACTTACCGACCCAAAGATGCACTGTTCCCATCCTGCCCATTTAAAGCTCTATCTGCCCCTCATTCCCCACTCAGTCCCTTATACCCCTCTATAAGGACCCCCCTCATTCCTCATTCAGTCCCTTATACCCCTCTATAAGGACCCCCCTCATTCCCCACTCAGTCCCTTATACCCTCTATAAGGACCCCCCTCATTCCTCATTCAGTCCCTTATACCCCTCTATAAGGACCCCCCTCATTCCCCACTCAGTCCCTTATACCCCTCTATAAGGACCCCTCTCATTCCCCACTCAGTCCCTTATACCCTCTATAAGGACCCCTCTCATTCCCCACTCAGTCCCTTATACCCTCTATAAGGACCCCTCATTCCCCACTCAGTCCCTTATACCCTCTATAAGGGCCCCTCTCATTCCTCACTCGGCCCCTCTTTAAGGGCCTTTTCCTTGTACTCTATCGATCCGATATTGTTACTCGGCCCCTCTTCATGCTGCCCTACAATGGCTTGAAATGATTGGTGTTGACTCCACTGTCCCTTTGAGCTCTCCCTAATCCTTTCCCCCAGTTCGGCAACGCCATTCGCTCCGTTTAATTACAATCTGAAGACCCTGAATTTTCTGTGTTGTATTCCTGCTGCTCTGGTTCCACCCACTTCCAAATCGTACCTTCCTCCTGGAGCAGCTTATCTCCTTCTTATCATAGAATCATAGAAGTTACAACATGGAAACAGGCCCTTCGGCCCAACATGTCCATGTCGCCCAGTTTATACCACTAAGCTAGTCCCAATTGCCTGCACTTGGCCCATATCCCTCTATACCCATCTTACCCATGTAACTGTCCAAATGCTTTTTAAAAGACAAAATTGTACCCGCCTCTACTACTGCCTCTGGCAGCTCGTTCCAGACACTCACCACCCTTTGAGTGAAAAAATTGCCCCTCTGGACCCTTTTGTATCTTTCCCCTCTCACCTTAAATCTGTGCCCCCTCGTTATAGACTCCCCTACCTTTGGGAAAAGATTTTGACTATCGACCTTATCTATGCCCCTCATTATTTTATAGACTTCTATAAGATCACCCCTTAACCTCCTACTCTCCAGGGAAAAAAGTCCCAGTCTGTCTAACCTCTCCCTGTAAGTCAAACCATCAAGTCCCGGTAGCATCCTAGTAAATCTTTTCTGCACTCTTTCTAGTTTAATAATATCCTTTCTATAATAGGGTGACCAGAACTGTACACAGTACTCCAAGTGTGGCCTCACCAATGCCCTGTACAACTTCAACAAGACATCCCAACTCCTGCATTCAATGTTCTGACCAATGAAACCAAGCATGCTGAATGCCTTCTTCACCACCCTATCCACCTGTGACTCCACTTTCAAGGAGCTATGAATCTGTACTCCTAGATCTCTTTGTTCTATAACTCTCCCCAACGCCCTACCATTAACGGAGTAGGTCCTGGCCCGATTCGATCTACCAAAATGCATCACCTCACATTTATCTAAATTAAACTCCATCTGCCATTCATCGGCCCACTGGCCCAATTTATCAAGATCCCGTTGCAATCCTAGATAACCTTCTTCACTGTCCACAATGCCACCAATCTTGGTGTCATCTGCAAACTTACTAACCATGCCTCCTAAATTCTCATCCAAATCATTAATATAAATAACAAATAACAGCGGACCCAGCACCGATCCCTGAGGCACACCGCTGGTCACAGGCCGCCAGTCTGAAAAACAACCCTCCACAACCACCCTCTGTCTTCTGCCGTCAATCCAATTTTGTATCCAATTGGCTACCTCACCTTGGATCCCATGAGATTTAACCTTATGTAACAACCTACCATGCGGTACCTTGTCAAATGCTTTGCTGAAGCCCATGTAGACCACGTCCACTGCACAGCCCTCATCTATCTTCTTGGTTACCCCTTCAAAAAACTCAATCAAATTCGTGAGACATGATTTTCCTCTCACAAAACCATGCTGACTGTTCCTAATTAGTCCCTGCCTCTCCAAATGCCCGTAGATCCTGTCTCTCAGAATACCCTCTAACAACTTACCCACTACAGATGTCAGGCTCACCGGTCTGTAGTTCCCAGGCTTTTCCCTGCCGCCTTTCTTAAACAAAGGCACAACATTTGCTACCCTCCAATCTTCAGGCACCTCACCTGTAGCTGTCGATGATTCAAATATCTCTGCTCGGGGACCCGCAATTTCCTCCCTAACCTCCCATAACGTCCTGGGATACATTTCATCAGGTCCCGGAGATTTATCTCCCTTGATGCGCGTTAAGACTTCCAGCACCTCCCTCTCTGTAATATGTACACTCCTCAAGACATCACTATTTATTTCCCCAAGTTCCCTAACATCCATGCCTTTCTCAACCGTAAATACCGATGTGAAATATTCATTCAGGATCTCACCCATCTCTTGTGGTTCCGCACATAGATGACCTTGTTGATCCTTAAGAGGCCCTACTCTCTCCCTAGTTACCCTTTTGCCCTTTATGTATATAGAATCATAGAAGTTCCAGTTTGAAAAGCAGTGCCCAGCACCGCAGTTCATTATCTTCAAATCTGACTAATGTGCATCGTGCCTCTGAATCAGACAGTTTCTGTATAATCGAGGCCCAGGTCCGATCCCCGGGAGACCCCACTCAGTGCTATCAAGCGGCACTTACTCACCAATAACCTGCTCACCGATGCTCAGTTTGGGTTCCGCCAGGACCACTCGGCTCCAGACCTCATTACAGCCTTGGTCCAAACGCGGACAAAAGAGCTGAATTCCAGAGGTGAGGTGAGAGTGACTGCCCTTGACATCAAGGCAGCATTTGACCGAGTGTGGCACCAAGGAGCCCTAGTAAAATTGAAGTCAATGGGAATCAGGGGGAAAACTGTCCAGTGGCTGGAATCATACCTAGCACAAAGGAAGATGGTAGTGGTTGTTGGTGGCCAATCATCTCAGCCCCAGGGCATTGCTGCAGGAGTTCCTCAGGGCAGTGTCCTAGGCCCAACCATCTTCAGCTGCTTCATCAATGACCTTCCCTCCATCATAAGGTCAGAAATGGGGATGTTCGCTGATGATTGCACAGTGTTCAGTTCCATTCGCAACCCCTCAGATAATGAAGCAGTCCGTGCCCGCATGCAGCAAGACCTGGACAACATCCATGCTTGGGCTCATAAGTGGCAAGTAACATTCACGCCAGACAAGTGCCAGGCAATGACCATCTCCAACAAGAGAGAGCCTAACCACCTCCCCTTGACATTCAATGGCATTACCATCGCCGAATCCCCCACCATCAACATCCCGGGGTCACCATTGACCAGAAACTTAACTGGACCAGCCATATAAATACTGTGGCTACAAGAGCAGGCCAGAGGCTGGGTATTCTGCAGCAAGTGACTCACCTCCTGACTCCCCAAAGCCTTTCCACCATCTACAAGGCACAAGTCGGGAGTGTGATGGAATACTCTCCACTTGCCTGGATGAGTGCAGCTCCAACAACACTCAAGAAGCTCGACACCATCCAGGACAAAGCAGCCCGCTTGATTGGCACCCCATCCACCACCCTAAACATTCACTCCCTTCACCACCGGCGCACTGTGGCTGCAGTGTGTACCATCCACAGGATGCACTGCAGCAACTCGCCAAGGCTTCTTCGACAGCACCTCCCAAACCCACGACCTCTACCACCTAGAAGGACAAGAGCAGCAGGCACATGGGAACAACACCACCTGCACGTTCCCCTCCAAGTCACACACCATCCCGACTTGGAAATATATCGCCGTTCCTTCATCGTCGCTGGGTCAAAATCCTGGAACTGCCTTCCTAACAGCACTGTGGGAGAACCGTCACCACACGGACTGCAGCGGTTCAAGAAGGCGGCTCACCACCACCTTCTCAAGGGCAATTAGGGATGGGCAATAAATGCCGGCCTCGCCAGCGACGCCCACATCCCATGAACGAATAAAAAAAAGTACATCTCCCCAGCACCGATCCCCGGGAAACCCCACTCAGTACATCTCCCCTGTACTGATCCCTGGGAAACCCCACTCAGTCCACCTCCCCTGTACCGATCCCCGGGAAATCCCACTCAGTCCATCTCCCAGGACCTGGATGCCTTCTCTGGAACTCGTCCAGCCATCTTATTGCTCTGAAAATAAACCCCTGCTGTCTGCAGCCAGAGTGCAGCTCTCCTTTATGATTTCCCAACTGCCTTTAAGTAGCGTCAGTCAAGCCTGATTTTCCATCCTCCAGACAGGCTCACAGCCAATGAATAGCCCGGGGCAGCACTGACTGCCGACTGATTTACGATAATGAGCTGGCAACTCCAATTTCACAGGGTGCCTGCACCCACTTCAACAGCGGTGCACAGCCTGTGGCCCTCTCCTGCACCTCCCTTTACACCTGTTTTTGTGGTCTAAGTTAAGGGATGAATATTGGCCGGGAACACTAGACTATCTCCCTCTTTGTGCCATTGGAACCTACACCCTCTGATTTCGAGGTGCAAGGTGCTAACACTGAGCCCGGGTGTAAAGTCTGCAGCACGATATCAATACAAGTTGCTTCCATCACATGGAAGCTGCAAATGGGAGTCTTGGTGCTGTATTTATTTATTCTCCACAGGAACCTCCTCCACTTTAATTTCACCTTCCCTAATACGAACCTTTAAGTCAATTTTCTCCGTAATAGAATCATAGAATGAAACAGCACAGAAAGAGGCCAATCAGCCCATCGTGCCTGTGCCTGCTCTGTGAAAGAGCTGCCCAATTAGTCCCACTCCCCCGCTCTTTCCCCATAACCATGTAATTATTTTCCCTATAAGTATTTCTCCAATTTCCTTTTGAAAGTTATTATTGAATCTGCTTCCACCGCCCTTTCAGGCAGCGCATTCCAGATCAGAACAACTCGCTGCGTAAAAAAATGTTTCCTCATCTCCCCTCTGGCTCTTTTGCCGATCACCTTAAATCTGTGTCCTCTGGTTACTGACCCTCCTCTCACTGGAAACAGTTTCTCCTTATTTACTCTGTCAAAACCCCTCATGATTTTGAACACCTCTATCAAATCCCCCCTTAACCTTCTCTGCTCTAAGGAGAACAATCCCAGCTTCTCCAGTCTCTCCACATAACTGAAGTCCCCCATCCCTGGGACCATTCCAGTAAATCTCCTCTGCACCCTCTCCAAGGCCTTGACATCCTTCCTAAAGTGCAGTGCCCAGAATTGGACACAATACTCCAGCTGAGGCCTAACCAGTGTTTTATAAAGGGTTTAGTATAACTTCCTTGCTTTTGTACTCTAGGCCTCTATTTATAAAGCCCAGGATCCCATATGCTTTTTAACAGCCTTCTCAACCTGTCCTGCCACCTTCAAAGATTTGTGCATGTGAACCCCCAGGTCTCTCTGTTCCTACACCCCCTTTAAAATTGTATCATTTAGTTTGTATTGCCTTTCTTCATTCTTTCTCTGTGTTAAATTCTATCTGCCATGTATCTGCCCATTTCACCAGTCTGTCTCTGTCCTCCTGAAGTCTGTTACTATCCTCCATATTGTTTACTACATTTCTGAGTTTTGTGTCATCTGCAAACTTTGAAATTATACCCTCTATACCTGAGTCCAGGTCATTAATATATATCAAAAAGAGCAGTGGTCCTAATACTGACCCCTGGGGAACACCACTGTATACTTCCCTCCAGTCTGAAAAACAACCGTTCACCACTACTCTCTGCTTTCTGTCCTTCAGCCAATTTTGTATCCACACTGTCACTGTCCCTTTAATCCCATGGGCTTTAATTTTGCTAACAAGTCTATTATGTGACACTTTATCAAACACCTTTTGAAAGTCCATATTCGCAACATCAACCCCACGACCCTCATCAACCCTCTCCTTTACTTCATCAAAGAATTCGATCAAGTTAATCAAACACGATTTTCCTTTACAAATCCGTGCTGACTTTCATTTATTAACCCAGACTTTTCCAAGTGCCAATTAATTTTGTCCCGGATTATTCTCTCTAAAAGTTTCCCCACCACCGACATTAGGCTGACTGGCCTGTAATTACCGGGTTTATCCCTCTCCCCTTTTTTGAACAGGGGTGTAACATTTGCAATCCTCCAGTCCTCTGGCACCATCCCCATATCTAAGGACGATTGGAAGATTGTGGCCAGATCCTCCGCAATTTCCACCCTTACTTCCCTCAGTAACCTGGGATGCCTCCCATCCGGACTGGGTGACTTTTCTACTTTTAGACAATTAAGACAATTAATAGCCTTTATATTGGAGGGAAAGAGTCAGTTGTTATTTTGATGGAATAATTAATTCCTTTCAAGGTTAGATTGCAGTGATCTTGTCAGGACTTGACTGTTTCTGGCAACCGCAGACTGGAGCCCCTTCAGCCAGACACGCTGCATGGATACCTCACCCCTTTATTGTCATCTCAATCGGCTCACAGTCAATTATCATCATTGAGAGAAGTTATCAGAAGGATGATGAAAGCTGTTTACAGTCACTAATTTTTAGTAAGTGAATTGGAAACTCCGATCCTCGCCCTGGCCCAGTGGCGCCCACTCGGTGAAACCTTTAGCCTGATGGAAGCTTTCAGAAATTCCACACCTTCAGCAAGACTTTTGTTTTGATAACTGTTGAAAAAGATTCTTTCGTATTCAAAAAATAAAAAAGTTAGAGTAGACTTGTGTCATTTGGAGACTATTTGTAGAGGGAGCTTTACTCTGTATCTAACTCTGTACCTGCCCTGGGAGTGTTTGATGGGACAGTGTAGAGGGAGCTTTACTCTGTATCTAACCCTGTACCTGCCCTGGGAGTGTTTGATGGGACAGTGTAGAGGGAGCTTTACTCTGTATCTAACCCGTGCTGTACCTGCCCTGGGAGTGTTTGATGGGACAGTGTAGAGGGAGCTTTACTCTGTATCTAACCCGTGCTGTACCTGCCCTGGGAGTGTTTGATGGGACAGTGTAGAGGGAGCTTTACTCTGTATCTAACTCTGTACCTGCCCTGGGAGTGTTTGATGGGACAGTGTAGAGGGAGCTTTACTCTGTATCTAACCCTGTACCTGCCCTGGGAGTGTTTGATGGGACAGTGTAGAGGGAGCTTTAATCTGTATCTAACCCATCATTTCAGGAGTTAACACCACTATATTACATAGAATGTACATACATATGAATTAAGAGCAGCAGTATGCCATTCGGCCCCTCGAGCCTGCTCTGCCATTTGATAAGATCATGGCTGATCTGATTGTGACCTCAACCCTACTTTCCTGTCTACCTACTATAACCTTTGACTCCCTTCTTAATCAGGAATCTATCTAACTCAGCCTTAAAAATATTCAATGACCCTGCCTCCACCGCTCTCTGGGGAAGGGAGTTCCACAGACTCACGACCCTCAGAGAAAAAAATTCTCCTCATCTCCGTCTTAAATGGGAGACCCCTTATTTTTACACTGTGGCCCCTAGTTCTAGTCTCTCCCACAAGGGGAAACATCCCCTCAGTATCTACCCCCTCTAGTCCCCTCAGGATCTTATATGTTTCAATAAGATCACCTCTCATTCTTCTAAACTCCAATGTATACAGGCCCAACTTGTCCAACCTTTCCTCATAAGATAACCCCCTCATCCCAGGAATCAGTCGAGTGAACCTTCTCTGAACCACCTCCAAAGCAATTATGTCCTTTCTTAAATAAGGAGACCAAAACTGCACACAGCATTCCAGATGTGGTCTCACCAATGCCCTGTACAACTGGAGCAAAACATCTCTACTTTTATATTCCATTCCCCTTGCAATAAATGACAACATTCCATTTGCCTTCCTAATCACTTGATGTATCTGCATACTAACTTTTTGTGATTCATGTACTAGGACACCCAGATCCCTCTGTACCTCAGAGTTCTGCAATCTCTCTCCATTTAAATAATATATTGCTTTTCTATTCCTCCTGCCAAAGTGGACAAGTTCACTTTTTCCCACATTATACTCCATCTGCCAAATTTTTGCCCACTCACTTAACCTATCTGTATCCCTTTGCAGACTCCTTATGTCCTCTTCACAACTTACTTTCTGATCTACCTTTGTGTCATCAGTAAATTTAACAACCATACATTCGGTCCCTTCATCCAAGTCATTGATATAGATTGTAAATAGTTGAGGCCCCAGCACTGATCCCTGTGGCACTCCACTCGTTACATCTTGCCAACCTGAAAATGACCCATTTAAGCCTTCTCTCTGTTTCCTGTTAGTTAACCAATCCTTTATCCATACTAATATGTTACCTCCTACACCATGAGCTCTTATTTTGTGTAGTTTAGCCTTTGATGTGGCACCTTGTCAAAAGCCTTCTGGAAATCCAAGTACACCACATCCACAGGATCTCCTTTATCCACGTTGCTTGTTACTTCCTCAAAGAACTCGAATAAATTAGTCAAACAAGATTTCCCTTTCACAAAGCCATGTTGACTCTGCCTGATTGCATTGAGATTTTCTAAGTGCCCTGCTATAACCTCCTTAATAATAGATTCTAGCATTTTCCCTATGACAGATGTTAAGCTAACTGGCCTGTAATTTCCTGCTTTCTGTCTCCCTCCTTTCTTGAATAGAGGACTTACATTCACTATTTTCCAATCTGATGGGACCCTTCCAGAATCTAGGGAATTTTGGGAAATTAATACCAATGGATCTACTATCTCTGCAGCCACTTCTTTTAAGACCCTAGGATGAAGTCTGTCAGGACCTGGGGATTTGTCAGCTTTTAGTTCTTATATTTTTTTCAGAACCCTTTCCCTGGTGATTGTAAATGTTTGAAGTTCCTCCCTCCCTTTCACCTCTTGATTCACAATTATTTCTGGCATGTTATTTGTATCCTCTACAGTGAAGACGGACGCAAAATATCAGTTCAGTTCATCCGCCATTTCCTTATTCTCCATTATTAATTCCCCAGACTCACTCTCTAGAGGACCAACACTCACTTCACTTACTCTTTTCCTTTTTAAATACCTGTAGAAACTCTTACTATCTGTTTTTATATTTCTACCTAGCTTTCTCTCGTACTCTAATTTCTCCCTCCTTATTATTCTTTTGGTCATTCTTTGCTGTTTTTTATATTCTGTCCAATCTTCTGACCTGACACTAATCTTTGCGGAATTATATGCTTTTTCTTTCAATTTGATTCTATCTTTAACTTCCTGAGTTAGTCACGGATGGTACTTCCTTCCCCTAGATCCTTTCTTTCTCACTGGAGCACATGTACAGCACAGAAACAGGCCATTCGGCCCAACTGGTCTATCCCGGTGTTTATGCTCCACACGAGCCTCCTCCCTCCCTACTCCATCTCACCCTATCACCCTATCCTTCTATTCCTTTCTCCCTCATGTGTTTATCGAGCTTCCCCTTAAATGTATCTACACTATTCACCTCAACTACTCCTTGTGGGAGCGAGTTCCACATTCTCACCACTCTCTGGGTAAAGAAGTTTCTCCTGAATTCCCTATTGGATTTATTTGTGAATATCTTATATTTATGACCTCTAGTTCTGGTCTCCCCACAAGTGAAAACATTTTCTCTACGTCTACCCTATCAAACCCCTTTCATAATCTTAAATTCATAAATTTATCTCCCCTAAATTGACTGGTGGAATAGCTGGTGCAGAGTGGGAGAGGGAGGGGAGGGGAGTAGTGAGAATGGTGAGGGGGGGAGGGGAGTAGTGAGAGTGGTGAGGGGGGGGAAGGGGGAGTAGTGAGAGTGGTGAGGGGGGGAGGGGAGTAGTGAGAGTGGTGAGGGAGGGGGAGGGGAGTAGTGAGAGTGGTGAGGGGAGGGGAGGGGAGTAGTGAGAGTGGTGAGGGGGGGAGGGGAGTAGTGAGAGTGGTGAGGGAGGGGGAGGGGAGTAGTGAGAGTGGTGAGGGGGGGAGGGGGAGTAGTGAGAGTGGTGAGGGAGGGGAGGGGAGTAGTGAGAGTGGTGAGGGAGGGGGAGGGGAGTAGTGAGAGTGGTGAGGGAGGGGAGGGGAGGGGAGTAGTGAGAGTGGTGAGGGAGGGGGAGGGGAGTAGTGAGAGTGGTGAGGGAGGGGAGGGGAGTGGAGTAGTGAGAGTGGTGAGGGAGGGGGAGGGGAGTAGTGAGAGTGGTGAGGGAGGGGAGGGGAGTAGTGAGAGTGGTGAGGGAGGGGGAGGGGAGTAGTGAGAGTGGTGAGGGAGGGGAGGGGAGGGGAGTAGTGAGAGTGGTGAGGGAGGGGGAGGGGAGTAGTGAGAGTGGTGAGGGAGGGGGAGGGGAGTAGTGAGAGTGGTGAGGGGGGAGGGGAGTAGTGAGAGTGGTGAGGGAGGGGGAGGGGAGTAGTGAGAGTGGTGAGGGAGGGGGAGGGGAGTAGTGAGAGTGGTGAGGGGGGGAGGGGAGTAGTGAGAGTGGTGAGGGAGGGGAGGGGAGTAGTGAGAGTGGTGAGGGAGGGGGAGGGGAGTAGTGAGAGTGGTGAGGGAGGGGAGGGGAGGGGAGTAGTGAGAGTGGTGAGGGGGGGGAGGGGAGTAGTGAGAGTGGTGAGGGGGGGGAGGGGAGTAGTGAGAGGATGGAAACATAGAAAATAGGAGCAGGAGTAGGCCATTCGGCCCTTCGAGCCTGCTCCACCATTCAATATGATCATGGCTGATCCTCTATCTCAGTACCATATTCCCGCTCTCTCCCCAGACCCCTTGATGCCTTTTGTGTCTAGAAATCTATCCAGCTCCTTCTTAAATATATTCAGTGACTTGGCCTCCACAGCCTTCTGTGGTAGAGAATTCCACAGGTTCACCACCCTCTGAGTGAAGACATTTCTCCTCATCTCAGTCCTAAATGTCCTACCCCGTATCCTGAGACTGTGACCCCCCTCGTTCTGGACCCCCCAGCCAGGGGAAACATCCTCCCTGCATCCAGTCTGTCCAGCCCCATCAGAATTTTATATGTTTCAATGAGATCCCCTCTCATTCTTCTAAACTCGAGTGAATACAGGCTGAGACGACCCAATCTCTCCTCATACGACAGTCCTGCCATCCCAGGAATCAGTCTGGTGAACCTTCGCTGCACTCCCTCCATGGCAAGTATATCCTTTCTTAGGTAAGGAGGGTGGGGGAGGGGAGAATTGTGAGGGTGGAGGGTGGGGCAGGGGAGTATTGTGAGTAAAGGGGCAGAGGGTGGGGGAGGTTGGAGCAGAGAGTAAGAGAGCAGGATTCTTAACTTGACAACTCTAGTGAGGTCATTGAACTTCTTTCAGCATTGCAGCCTTGTCCTGGGAGCTGAACTCCTGGGATTGACTTCCTCGTTGACCTCTTCCCACTGGTGGTGGAGGTGTTGCCTGGAGGGCTTTCTGCCCCCTGGGGGAGTGGTAAACAAGATCTCCTTCCTCCTGGACTAGGGCCTCCAATACTGCATCTGAGAACCTGGGGACCCGATTTGCAGGTCCTGCAGCCACATCTCTGTTCAGGGTAAGGACATGAGGAAGTCTATCATGGTTCTGGGAGGGAGGGGAAGAAGTGAGGGCGGAAGTGTCTCAGACCCTGTCAACCACAGTGGAGAGGAATCCTCGGGTGAGGAAAATGGAGGACATTTTGGAAGCACTGGTGTGGAAGGTGGCCCGGTTGGACATCTTCTCTCCCATAAGACCATAAGACCATAAGAGATAGGAGCAGGAGTAGGCCATTCGGCCCCTCGAGCCTGCTCTGCCATTCGATGAGATCATGGCTGATCTGATTTTTACCTCAACTCCACTTTCCTGCCCTTTCCCCATATTTTTTGATTCCCTTGCTGATCAAAAATTTGTCTAACTCAGCCTTGAATGTATTCAATGACTCAGCCTCCACAGCTTTTTGGGGTAAAGAATTCCAAAGATTCACGACCCTCTGGGAGAAGAAATTCCTCCTCATTTCTGTCTTAAACGGGCGACCCCTTATTCTGAGACTATGCCCCCTAGTTTTAGATTCCCCCATGAGGGGTAACATCCTCTCAGCATCGACCCTGTCGAGTCCCCTCAGAATCTTGTATGTTTTAATGAGATACATACCCCTTTCAGCATTGTCCAGGCTTCCCTCCCCCTCTACTATTCTGCTGTTGCCATTTACACCTCCTCTGGACCTGTTTCTTATCCTGTCCCATTCCCACCCTCCTTGCCTTGAAACTTCATCCCTTTTGTCATTTAATCACTCCTGCCCTCCACCCTATCACACACCTTCCCTTTTGTACTTTACCTGCCTCCTTTTCCCTGGCTCTGCACTTGTTTATAAACTGTTCATCTCTAACATCTTAGAGATGTGATGAAGGGTCTTCGACCTGAAACGTTGACTCTGTTTCTATCTCCACAGATGCTGCCTGACCTGATGAGTATTTCCAGCATTTTCTGGTTTTAGCTGTCGTATTCCTACAGTTGATTCGGCTGAGATGAGCTAACTCAGATAAACTGGAAATGGAATGTGATCTCCTGCTCTGTGTGGCCAGTCACACACATCATTCACTAGATCGAGTGTGACCACTTTCCTGTTGCTGGTGTGAATGGTTCTGGGAACGGAGGAACAGAGGAACAAGAGGAGGCAATTTAGCCCCTCGAGTCTGATCCTCCATTCAATGAGATCAAGGCTGATCAATGCCCTAACTCCACATACCCGCCTTAGCCCCATTTCCCTTAATACCTTTGGTTAACAAAAATCTATCAATCTCAGATGTAAAATTAACAATTGAGCATCAACTGTCGGTTGTGGAAGAGAATTCCAAACTTCTCCCACCCTTTGTGTGTAGAAATGTTTCCGAACTTCAATCCTGAAAGTCCTGGCTCTAATTTTTAGACTGTGCCCCCCAGTCCTAGAATCCCCAACCAGCGGAAATAGTTTCTCTCTATCTACCCTGGTGATTCCCCTTAATATCTTGAGAACTTCAATCAAATTACCCCTTAATCTTATAAATTCCAGGGAATACAACCCTAGTTTGTGTAATCTCTCCTCGTAATTTAACCCCTGAAGTCCGGGTATCATTCTAGTAAACCTACGCTGCACTCCCTCCAAGGCCAATATGTCCTTCCGAAGGTGCGGTGCCCAGAACTGCTCACAGTACTCCAGGTGTGGTCTAACCAGAGTTTTGTATAGCTGCAGCATAACTTCTGCCCCCTTGTACTCTAGTCCTCTAGATATAAAGGCCAGCATTCCAATAGCCGCCTTGATTATTTTCTGTACCTGTCCATGATATTTTAATGATCAATGTACAGGGACTCCGAAGTCTCTTTGGACATCCACTGTTTCGAGCTTTTCACCATTTAGAAGGCACTCTGTTCTATCCTTTTTAGGTCCAAAGTGGATGACCTCACACTTGCCTACATTGAAATCCATTTGCCACAGTTTTGCCCATTCACTTAATCTATTAATATCTCTCTGTAATTTTCTGCTTCCATCTACACTGCTCACAATGCTGCCAATCTTTGTGTCATCGGCAAACTTGAATATGTCGCTCTCTAGCCCGTCATCTAAGTTGTTAATAAATACAGTGAATAATTGAGGTCCCAACACAGATCCCTGCGGGACTCCACTAGTCACATGCTGTCAATGTGAGTACCTGCCCATTATCCCGACTCTCTGTCTCCTGTCACTCAGCCAATTTCCTAACCAGGTCAATAATTTCCCTCAACTCCATGAGCTTCAACTTTAGCGAACAATCTCTTATGAGGGACTTTATGAAATGCCTTCTGGAAGTCCATATAAACAATATCCATTGACATTCCCCTGTCCACTACTTTAGTCACCTCTTCAAAAAATTCAATCAGGTTTGTCAGGCACGACCTACCTTTCACAAATCCATGCTGGCTCTCTCTGATCAACTGAACATTTCAACTGAACAGTTCAGTCACTCTATCCTTAATTATAGACTCCAGTAATTTTCCGATAACAGATGTTGGGCTAACTGGTCTATAATTCTCTGTTTCCCTCTCTCACTGTTCTTAAATTGGCTCAGTGGCAGGAAGCAAAGGGTAATGGTCGATGGGTGTTTTTGTGACTGGAAGGCTGTTTCCAGTGGGGTTCCGCAGGGCTCAGTACTAGGCCCCTTGCTTTTTGTGATATACCGTTTTGGATACTGTTGGGGGAGATGGCTCACCAGGGGAAGGTGGCAGTGGCCAGGTTCATGGCACCGTGGCTGGCTCTGCTGCACAGGAGGGCAGGAAAAAGAGTAAACAATTTTACAACACCAAGTTATAGTCCAGCAATTTTATTTTAAATTCACAAGCTTTCGGAGACTTCCTCCTTCCTCAGGCACATTTACCTGAGGAAGGAGGAAGTCTCCGAAAGCTTGTGAATTTAAAATAAAATTGCTGGACTATAACTTGGTGTTGTAAAATTGTTTACAATTGTCAACCCCAGTCCATCACCGGCATCTCCACATCAGGAAAAAGAGTGGCAGAGCTATAGTGATAGGGGACTCGATTGTAAGGGGAATAGACAGGCGTTTCTGCGGACGCAACCGAGACTCCAGGATGGTATGTTGCCTCACTGGTGCAAGGGTCAAGGATGTCTCGGAGCGGCTGCAGGACATTCTGGAGGGGGAGGGTGAACAGCCAGTTGTCGTGGTGCATATAGGCACCAACGATATAGGTAAAAAACAGGATGAGGTCCAACAAGCTGAATTTAGGGAGTTAGGAGTTAAACTAAAGAGTAGGACCTCAAAGGTAGTAATCTCAGGATTGCTACCAGTGCCACGGGTTAGTCAGAGTAGGAATGACAGGATAGCTAAGATGAATACGTGGCTTGAGAGATGGTGCAAGAGGGAGGGATTCAAATTCCTGGGCCATTGGAACCGGTTCTGGGGGAGGTGGGACCAGTACAAATTGGACGGTCTGCATCTGGGCAGGACTGGAACCAATGTCCTAGGGGGAGTGTTTGCTAGTGCTGTTGGGGAGGGTTTAAACTAATGTGGCAGGGGGATGGGAACCGATGCAGGAAGTCAGTGGGAAATAAAGTGGTGACAGAAACAAAAGGCAGTAAGGGAGAGTGTACAGAACATGACCGGACAGATGGTCTGAGAAAGCAGGGCAAAGACCAAGGGAAGTCTAGATTAAACTGCATTTATTTCAATGCAAGAAGTCTGATGGGCAAGGCAGATGAACTCAGGGCATGGATGGGTACATGGGACTGGGATGTTATAGCTATTACTGAAACATGGCTAAGGGAGGGGCAGGACTGGCAGCTCAATATTCCAGGGTACAGATGCTATAGGAAAGATAGAGCAGGAGGTAAGAGAGGAGGGGGAGTTGCGTTCTTGATTAGGGAGAACATCACGGCAGTAGTGAGAGGGGATATATCCGAGGGTTCGCCCACTGAGTCTATATGGGTAGAACTGAAAAATAAGAAGGGAGAGATCACTTTGATAGGATTGTACTACAGACCCCCAAATAGTCAACGGGAAATTGAAGAGCAAATATGTAAGGAGATTACAGACAGCTGCAAGAAAAATAGGGTGGTAATAGTAGGGGACTTTAACTTTCCCAACATTGACTGGGACAGCCATAGCATTAGGGGCTTGGATGGAGAGAAATTTGTTGAGTGTATTCAGGAGGAATTTCTCATTCAGTATGTGGATGGCCCGACTAGAGAGGGGGCAAAACTTGACCTCCTCTTGGGAAATAAGGAAGGGCAGGTGACAGAAGTGTTAGTGAGGGATCACTTTGGGACCAGTGATCATAATTCCATTAGTTTTAAGATAGCTATGGAGAATGATAGGTCTGGCCCAAAAGTTAAAATTCTAAATTGGGGAAAGGCCAATTTTGATGGTATTAGACAGGAACTTTCAGAAGTTGATTGGGAGAGTCTGTTGGCAGGCAAATTGCGGGTCCCCTAGCAGAGATATTTGAATCATCCACCGCTACAGGTGAGGTGCCTGAAGTTTGTAGGGTAGCAAATGTTGTGCCTTTGTTTAAGAAGGGCGGCAGGGAAAAGCCTGGGAACTACAGACCGGTGAGCCTGACATCTGTAGTGGGTAAGTTGTTAGAGGGTATTCTGAGGGACAGGATCTACAGGCATTTGGAGAGGCAGGGACTGATTAGGAACAGTCAGCATGGTTTTGTGAGAGGAAAATCATGTCTCACGAATTTGATTGAGTTTTTTGAAGGGGTAACCAAGAAGATAGATGAGGGCTGTGCAGTAGACGTGGTCT
Source organism: Heptranchias perlo (assembly GCF_035084215.1). Lineage (NCBI taxonomy): Eukaryota > Metazoa > Chordata > Chondrichthyes > Hexanchiformes > Hexanchidae > Heptranchias > Heptranchias perlo. Next base: position 86,157,275 of record NC_090334.1, on the reverse strand, counting down.
ACATGGACTTCAGCAAAGCATTTGACAAGGTACCGCATGGTAGGTTGTTACATAAGGTTAAATCTCATGGGATCCAAGGTGAGGTAGCCAATTGGATACAAAATTGGCTTGACGACAGAAGACAGAGGGTGGTTGTAGAGGGTTGTTTTTCAAACTGGAGGCCTGTGACCAGCGGTGTGCCTCAGGGATCGGTGCTGGGTCCGCTGTTATTTGTTATTTATATTAATGATTTGGATGAGAATTTAGGAGGAATGGTTAGTAAGTTTGCAGATGACGCCAAGATTGGTGGCATTGTGGACAGTGAAGAAGGTTATCTAGGATTGCAACGGGATCTTGATAAATTGGGCCAGTGGGCCGATGAATGGCAGATGGAGTTTAATTTAGATAAATGTGAGGTGATGCATTTTGGTAGATCGAATCGGGCCAGGACCTACTCCGTTAATGGTAGGGCGTTGGGGAGAGTTATAGAACAAAGAGATCTGGGAGTACAGATTCATAGCTCCTTGAAAGTGGAGTCACAGGTGGATAGGGTGGTGAAGAAGGCATTCAGCATGCTTGGTTTCATTGGTCAGAACATTGAATGCAGGAGTTGGGATGTCTTGTTGAAGTTGTACAGGGCATTGGTGAGGCCACACTTGGAATACTGTGTACAGTTCTGGTCACCCTATTATAGAAAGGATATTATTAAACTAGAAAGAGTGCAGAAAAGATTTACTAGGATGCTACCGGGACTTGATGGTTTGACTTACAGGGAGAGGTTAGACAGACTGGGACTTTTTTCCCTGGAGAGCAGGAGGTTAAGGGGTGATCTTATCGAAGTCTATAAAATAATGAGGGGCATAGATAAGGTCGATAGTCAAAATCTTTTCCCAAAGGTAGGGGAGTCTATAAAGAGTGGGCATAGATTTAAGGTGAGAGGGGAGAGATACAAAAGGGTCCAGAGGGGCAATTTTTTCACTCAGAGGGTGGTGAGTGTCTGGAACGAGCTGCCAGAGGCAGTAGTAGAGGCGGGTACAATTTTGTCTTTTAAAAAGTATTTGGACAGTTACATGGGTAAGATGGGTATAGAGGGATATGGGCCAAGTGCAGGCAATTGGGACTAGCTTAGTGGTATAAACTGGGCGACATGGACATGTTGGGCCGAAGGGCCTGTTTCCATGTTGTAACTTCTATGATTCTATGATTTTAATGATTTGGACTTAAATGTGGGGGGCACAATTAAGAAGTTTGCAGATGATACAAAAATTGGCCGTGTGGTTGATAGTGAGGAGGAAAGCTGTAGACTGCAGGAAGATATCAATGGACTGTCAGGTGGGCAGAAAAGTGGCAAATGGAATTCAATCTGGAGAAGTGTGAGGTAATGTATTTGGGGAGAGCAAACAAGGCAAGGGAGTACACAATAAATGGGAGGATACTGAGAGGTGTGGAGGAAGTGAGGGACCTTGGAGAACATGTCCACAGATCCCTGAAGGTAGCAGGACAGGTAGATAAGGTGGTTAAGAAGGCATATGGAATACTTTCCTTTATTAGCCGAGGCATAGAATATAAGAGCAGGGATGTTATGCTGGAACTGTATAAAACACTAGTTAGGCCACAGCTTGAGTACTGTGTACAGTTCTGGTCACCACATTACAAGAAGGATGTGATTGCACTAGAGAGGGTGCAGAGGAGATTTACGAGGATGTTGCCAGGACTGGAGAATTTTAGCTATGAGGAAAGATTGGACAGGCTGGGGTTGTTTTCCCTGGAACAAAGGAGGCTGAGGGGAGATTTAATTGAGGTGTACAAAATTATGAGGGGCCGAGATAGAGTGGATAGGGAGGACCTATTTCCCTTAGCGGAGGGGTCAATAACCAGGGGGCATAGATTTAAAGTGATTGGTAGAAGGATTAGAGGGGAGCTGAGGAGACATTATTTCACCCAGAGGATGATGGGGGTCTGGAACTCACTGCCTGAGAGGGTGGGAGAGGCAGAAACCCTCAACTCATTTAAAAAGTACCTGGATGTGCGCCTGAAGTGCTGTAATCTACAGGGCTATGGACCAAGGGCTGGACAGTGGGATTAAACTGAACAGCTGTTTTTCAGCCGGCACGGACACGATGGGCTGAATGGCCTCCTCCTGTGCGGTAACTTTCTATGATTCTATCCCAATCAATATGAAAGTCAAAATCCCCCATTAAATCCACTCTGCCTTTGCTACATGCTTATCTAATCTCTGTATTTATACATTCTGTCACTTCACAGCTGCTACCAGGGGGCCGATACACAACTCCCACTACAGTCTTAAATCCTTTTCTATTTCTTAATTCTACCCATAAAGTCTCCACTGCCTGCTCACCTCTCGTTATATCCCCTCATCATTGAAGTAATTCCATCCTTAATCACCAGGGCTCCTCCTCCCCCTCTACCAGTTTCCCTCTCCTCCCTGTAGACCATATAACCGGTTCTGATCTATTCACAGGCTCACGGATACAGTGAGCTCCTTCTTTTCTATGGTGAAATAACAACAGAAAATGCTGGAAATACTCAGCGAGTCAGGCAGCATCTGTGGAGAAAGAAACAGAGTTAACGTTTCAGGTCGAAGACCCTTCGTTAGAACTGGAAGAAGATAAAGTGAAAACAGTTTTTGAGCAAATACAGAGTGAGGGAAAGGGAGGGGGAGGAAAGAACGAAAGGGGAGGTCTGTGATAGGGTAGAGGGCACGAGTGATTAAATGACAAAAGGGATGATGGTGCAAGGCAAGGAAGGTGGTAAAGGGACAGGTTAAGAAACAAAAGATTGATGAGGAGTAGCTGTAAATGGCAGCAGCAGAACCATTCCCAGCACTAGCTGACCCAAAAAATGGGAGCTGTGGTTATGATCTGAAATTCATGAAATCAGTGTTGAGTCTGGAAGGTTGTAAAGTGCCCAATCGAAAGATGAGGTTCTGTCCCTCGAACTTCCGTTGAGCTTCACTGGAACAGAGTAAGCGGCCGAGGACAGAGCGTCTGTGGCTTTTCTCTTGTCCGTTCCCTGTAGTTTCTCTGTATTCTGCTGGTGTCTGCTGCTCCCACTCACTGAGACAAATGTAGGTTTTTTGCTGGGTTTTTGCTGCTTCTATTCCCAGATGTGTGTGACACAGTTTCCGCCACAATGACGTGACTTCCAGCTCAACAGGGCATGCTGCTTACCAGAAGTGGTTGGTTGAGACTTTAGAAAAGTGAGATGAGAGGTGCAGACAGTGAGAGGGAGAGAGAGCGCACGAGGGATTGCTCGTAGAGGCATGGCGCAGGATTCTGACAGTAGTGACAGCAGCTACAGCACATATCAGCCTTCCAGTGGCAAACAGGTAAACTTCAACTAGCAAGGGAGTGGAAACTGCCAAGTAGCAGATATTGCATTGTATATAAAGCAGGGATACAAGGCAAGACAAAGATAGAGTTAAAAACAGGATTAGCAGGTGCAGTGCTCAATCTTTCTTATCACCAATACCTCTCACTAAATTTAAATTGTTTGAGACTGCACCATGTTCAAACCACATGTCTATTTTCTTTCCTTTATTCCCCAATTTTCTCCTTTCCTTTCCTGAAGATGCTGATTCTCACTGGGCTACAGATTCTGTGGCTCCTGATCAGCCCTCGTGTGTGATCCTAGGCAGTGTCAGTTGGCTTTTTGACTACAAGAGGCATCGCAGCCAGGCCAGCCCTGTGCTTGCCTGTCATCGATACACTGCACAGTCGCCGGGTAGTGGTGAGAGCAGGAAAGAACGACAGGGAAGGTCTGTGATAGGGTAGAGGGCGCGAGTGATTAAATGACAAAAGGGATGATGGTGCAAGGCAGGAACTCGGCTTTGTTTCCTCCTCTGTGAGCCTGGAACTCTGCAGCCCTGTATTTACTGTGTCCCAACTGAGATCAGCTCACACACAACAGGCTGCAGTTGTAAACTGGAACCTTTCTGCTCTGTGAGACTCTGCTGAGCCACTGGGTGGAGGCTGTCATTTTTTGGCTTATAAAGTTTACACTTTCAATAATGAATGTTGTAAAGGGAAACGACGACTTGCTGGATTGGTCCAGAGACCATTTCCTCACAGATGGAATTCCAACAGCAAACTGAACAACTCTGTTATAATTTGGTTGCAAGCATCCTGTAGTGGTTTGTCACAGTTGTGACTGATGTTAAAACATTCTCTTTGGGTAAAGGTTGAGTTGGAGATCTCTCCCTTTCCACAGACTTTTAACCTCTGCAATACCAGCTCTCATGAGGAGAGGGAGTTCAAATCTGCAGGACATCGTTCATTCCAGCTTTGGATTGTTTCTGTCTGAACTGTTTTTTTTGTCTGATGATGTGATCACACAGCAAAATGGAGGCTTCGAAATTAACCATTGCATAAAATTTAACAGATGAAAAGAAATCACTCGTCTGTTCACAAGCTAGCAGGTTTAAAAATGACCATTGCAATTCCAGCCCGTGATTCGCTGCTAGTGTGTCCTCTTATACAACAAACTCCCAAGGGTTTCCTTAAAAGTACAAGGAAACATACTGGGGGCTCAGGCACCCTTACACCGTGTAACCAGAGGTGCTGCTCATGGAGCAATTCAACTTTCTAAAAGTACAATTCTGCTCTGCACGTTACTGTAGTGCACCATTACACAAATCCATTTTTGTGTATTTTCAATGGTCTCATTCCCACTGCTGTACATTTTGTGCTATTAAAAGGCCTTGATTATACAAGCTCATAAATACTGAACGTCTCTCGGCTGCTTTGGACTTCCTCTAGAGCAATTGACAAAATGCCAAAGTGGGCGACAGACATTTAACTCTTAAAGGATTGAATAGTGATCACAATGGATAGATGGGAGAGGCTGTGTATATTAAGGCACTTTACAGAGCTTTACTCAGTATCTAACCCATGCTGTACCTGCCCTGGGAGTGTTTGATGGGACAGTGTAGAGGGAGCTTTACTCTGTATCTAACCCTGTGCCTGCCCTGGGAGTGTTTGATGGGACAGTGTAGAGGGAGCTTTACTCTGTATCTAACCCATGCTGTACCTGCCCTGGGAGTGTTTGATGGGACAGTGTAGAGGGAGCTTTACTCTGTATCTAACCCTGTACCTGCCCTGGGAGTGTTTGATGGGACAGTGTAGAGGGAGCTTTACTCTGTATCTAACCCTGTACCTGCCCTGGGAGTGTTTGATGGGACAGTGTAGAGGGAGCTTTACTCTGTATCTAACCCTGTACCTGCCCTGGGAGTGTTTGATGGGACAGTGTAGAGGGAGCTTTACTCTGTATCTAACCCTGTACCTGCCCTGGGAGTGTTTGATGGTGAAACAATGTGTAAAAAATGGAAAATGTCACATTGTCTGATATGGGTTGGTACAGATGCTATATAAATGCAAGTACATTGTTTAATTTTTTCTTTTTTAAAAAGTTGCCCCTCATTTAATGGAGCAAAAAGATAAAAAGTGTTCACATATTTTGAAAGTTGTAAAACCTTTTCGGTTCACACTAAGATTTTGCATTCTGCATTTTCAGTCACTTTGTGTGAAATTAATTTCAGAGCCTCCTGTGATTACAACTCTCTGACTTGTGCTCCTTATTTTGCTCTCATTTTGAAGTCCTTCAGGGTTGAATTCCGAGGACAGGTTGGGCTGTATTCTCTCAAGTGTAGAAGATTAAGGGGTGATCTAATCGAGGGGTTTAAAATGATTGAAAGATTTGATAGGGGGAGTCCAGAATAACAGGGAATAACCTTAAAATTAGAGCCAGGCCATTCAGGGGTGATGTCAGGAAGCATTTCTTCACACAAAGGGGAGTGGGAATCTGGAACTCTCTCCCCCAAAAAGCAGGGGGTCAATTGGAACTTTCAAAACTGAGGTCGATAGATTTTTGTTGGTATCGAGGGATATGGAACAAAGGGGCTAAATGGAGTTATGATACAGATCAGGCTTGATAGTTTATTCCATATCTGTATGTACCTAAAAAATAATCAAACTTACTCTCATTTATTACTAGGAAAACTTTGAGGAGGCAAAGAAAGTCATGAGAAGGGAAAAGAATCGCCTCGCAGCTCAGAAGAGTCGACAAAGACAGACTTTAAAAGCAGACACACTACATCAGGTAAGGGAATCGAGTGAAAGGGACAGAGACAGACTTTAAAAGCAGACACATTACATCAGGAGAAAGTGGCAAAGTGAGAGAGAAGGGCACAGTAACAGATGGCCAAAAGCAGGCAACGAGATGAGGATCAGGTCAGAGGGAGAAAGAGCTGGAAAAATGTAAAGGAACACAATTTGGAAATAAACAGTGAACAGGAACACACCTCAAATGGGAAAAGTTTAAGAGAACGGAGGGAGATTGGAACATTTACACACGATTAATTGCCCAGTTTGGCTCAGTGATAGAACACTCTCCTCTGAGACCAAACATTCTTGGTTCAAACCCCACTCCAGAACTACAACCCAGAGGAAGTGATTGGGAGAAACGCAAAGGGATTTCATCACCTTATTCCAGGCTGACACTTCAGCACAGCCCTGTCGGAGGGTCAGTACTGAGGGAGCGCTGCACTGTCGGAGGGTCAGTACTGAGGGAGTGCTGCACTGTCGGAGGGTCAGTACTGAGGGAGTGCTGCACTGTCGCAGGGTCAGTACTGAGGGAGCGCTGCACTGTCGGAGGGTCAGTACTGAGGGAGCGCTGCACTGTCGGAGGGTCAGTACTGAGGGAGTGCTGCACTGTCGGAGGGTCAGTACTGAGGGAGTGCTGCACTGTCGGAGGGTCAGTACTGAGGGAGCGCTGCACTGTCGCAGGGTCAGTACTGAGGGAGCGCTCACTGTCGGAGGGTCAGTACTGAGGGAGTGCTGCACTGTCGGAGGGTCAGTACTGAGGGAGCGCTGCACTGTCGGAGGGTCAGTACTGAGGGAGCGCTGCACTGTCGGAGGGTCAGTACTGAGGGAGCGCTGCACTGTCGGAGGGTCAGTACTGAGGGAGCGCTCACTGTCGGAGGGTCAGTACTGAGGGAGTGCTGCACTGTCGGAGGGTCAGTACTGAGGGAGCGCTGCACTGTCAGAGGGTCAGTACTGAGGGAGCGCTGCACTGTCGGAGGGTCAGTACTGAGGGAGGGCTGCACTGTCGGAGGGTCAGTACTGAGGGAGTGCTGCACTGTCGGAGGGTCAGTACTGAGGGAGCGCTGCACTGTCGGAGGGTCAGTACTGAGGGAGGGCTGCACTGTCGGAGGGTCAGTACTGAGGGAGTGCTGCACTGTCGGAGGGTCAGTACTGAGGGAGTGCTGCACTGTCGGAGGGTCAGTACTGAGGGAGTGCTGCACTGTCGGAGGGTCAGTACTGAGGGAGCACTGCACTGTCGGAGGGTCAGTACTGAGGGAGTGCTGCACTGTCGGAGGGTCAGTACTGAGGGAGTGCTGCACTGTCGGAGGGTCAGTACTGAGGGAGTGCTGCACTGTCGGAGGGTCAGTACTGAGGGAGCGCTGCATTGTCGGAGGGTCAGTACTGAGGGAGTGCTGCACTGTCGGAGGGTCAGTACTGAGGGAGCGCTGCACTGTCGGAGGGTCAGTACTGAGGGAGTGCTGCACTGTCGGAGGGTCAGTACTGAGGGAGTGCTGCACTGTCGGAGGGTCAGTACTGAGGGAGTGCTGCACTGTCGGAGGGTCAGTACTGAGGGAGTGCTGCACTGTCGGAGGGTCAGTACTGAGGGAGCGCTGCACTGTCGGAGGGTCAGTACTGAGGGAGTGCTGCACTGTCGGAGGGTCAGTACTGAGGGAGTGCTGCACTGTCGGAGGGTCAGTACTGAGGGAGCGCTGCACTGTCGGAGGGTCAGTACTGAGGGAGCGCTGCACTGTCGGAGCATCAGTACTGAGGGAGGGCTGCGCTGTCGGAGGGTCAGTACTGAGGGAGTTCTGCACTATTGGAGGTATGAGCTCTAAAGTGAGACTGCCTGTCTGTTCAGGTCTCCCTGGATATCCATAGAACCATCGCCATTTACAGCACAGAAGGAAGTCATTCGGCCCATCGTGTCTGTGCCTGCTCTTTATTGGAGCAATCCAAAGTGAATCCCACTGCTCTGCTACCCTCGTACAGCCCGGTGTTTGCATCTGCTACAAATGTTTAACCAATCTTCTCTTCAATGATTCCGTGGTCTCTGCCTCAAGCATTCCCTGTGGCAAAGCTTTCCCTGACAAATATTCATTGGAAAACTTTTCGAAGTTTGTTTTTGTGACGAGTCCTGCAGAAATTGAAGTTTTGTTAACTTGTGCACATTTCAGATTGAATTCCCCCCTGACCTGTGTCCAGGACTCTGATGTACTCGGTAATTATACCGATCGCAGGTCCAGCTTTTCTGATTGGTCGTGGACTCTTCCATTAGCTGGGAAATACATGCAGTTTTCAGTAAGCAGCAAAATCTTTCTTTGCTCCCATTTTTTTTGCCTGACCTTTGCAGGTGTGACCTCAGACAGATATCCCCAGAGGGTAGAGGGTCGATATTGAGTGTGTGATGTACAGGCTGAGTTTCTCTGAGAATGCTGGCAGATTGTCATGGTTGGGTCAGACATATCTGTGGTTGGCACATGTGAGGAATGAAACTGTCCGAGGAAGCAGTGAATCTGTTCTGTGAGTGACTGCACACTTCCTGCGTTTGGTTGGTTAGATGGGCTAAGTTAACAACTCTCCTATATTCTGAAATGAATGAATCAGAGGGCCACTTGCCAGTAATCCATTTAGGCCTTTACAATAAACTCCTACTTGTCTTCTCTGTCACTCTCTCTTTGTCTCTCCATGTCTGGCTCCCCCCATTTCTAATAATCAGGGGTTTTGTCCCCAAAATCTCGTAGCATTAAAGGGAATGTATCAGTTCAATTTATGACCATGCGATAGTGTCACTTCTATGAAATAAGCCAGCCTGCAACCCACAGCTTTGGTGTTTGAGTTACTGCATCAGCAGTCACCTCGAGGGCAGAAACCCAAACCCAAGGCTCCAGTCCATTATTCAAGAGTCATGCTGAAGTCAGTAACTACACAAATTTCACTCAAAAAATCAGTTCCAAACTTTTTATCTGTATGAAATAATTTTTTGAAAATAGTTTGCATCATTAGGAGTGTAGGCGAGAAAAGTTGACCTGTTTCCATCATAAAATGTCAAGAATTTCCATCATCTTGTGATCTGACTGTCATCAATTGTGGGAAAAGGAGCCAAGCGATCTTATCATTTGGTAACGATGGGCCTGTAGATCGGCACTTTCTGTAAAACTCAACAGCATCTCAGCAAAAGTAGCTGAGATTGTTTTAGAATCAGGAGTCCTGACTCTGATAATGAAATACTCTCGCCCTCTATCTGTCTTAGTTTTAAATGTTTTAGACTCATGTCCTTACTCTAAATGCTCCTAAAAATTCCTCTCCCCCTGTGCTCACTGGTTATTCATAATATGCCACCCACTGACAACCACTGAATCAGCTCACGATAGGATAATGTGGGACCGGGGCAAAGTCAAAACTTGCAGAAATGTCCATCCAATATTTTTATTTCCATTGTCTTTGTAGGAAAGTGAACATTTGGAGAAAGAAAATGCTGCCTTAAGGAAGGAGATCAAGCAGCTGAATGAAGAGCTGAAATATTTTAGCACGGTGCTGAAAAGCCACGAGAGTCTTTGTTCTGCGATGAGCTCCCCAAACGAGGAGATGGTTTATTCCTTTCACCAAACACACGCCAACACACCACCACGACTCCAGCTGTGAGCCAGCGAGACAGACCAGAGAAAGGAAGCTTGGAATTAATCAGTACTGAACAGGGACGGTTGTGATAATCGTTAGCTGGCCACAGGCAAGGTGAGAATAAATAGAAACTGAGCTCCCACTGGAAACTCTACAGGATCCGGCTTCTCACGTGTCTGACAGCACACTGCCCTTAGTGCTGCCCTATCCATCTAGAGCTCTCGTGCTGCAGTATGTGACTGAATTGTTAAAAGCATCCTGTTTAGCAAATTTTTATTATGACATTGCTCAACTAGTAGTTACACCGAGTTTATTTCTCAAAAACATAAATACCAATCACTTCTTAAAGATGTGGAGATGCCGGTGATGGACTGGGGTTGACAATTGTAAACAATTTTACAACACCAAGTTATAGTCCAGCAATTTTATTTTAAATTCACAAGCTTTCGGAGGCTTCCTCCTTCGTCAGGTGAACGATGTGAAAAAGAAAATGCTGCCTTTTAAACTATAGGTTGTACTTAAAATATAGGTTGTAAAAGCACCATGAGCTTTGGGAGGTGGTGTCGCACTTTATTAGATCACTGGCCTTTATTTAATTGGCCAGTTTTCTCCCTTGCCCTCTTGTTCGAAGGTATTCATTTGTTGGGGTACAGTTCCACGGGCACTAGTTGGCCCCCAGTACTTTTTCCAGGTTTTTACTATTGATGTGCAAGTCTTGACAGTGAGCATTAGCAGGCTTTTCATCATGGGACTATCACCTAGGAACCTGCTCACGTCTTAACTGGTGTTACACGCACGCACACACACACACACACACACACACAGTCACTGGATAGCGATCAAAATCTGGAATCCATGGGATGTCCCCCTCCCTAATCCTGGGGTACTGAGGTAAAATGTAATACCGTATCACTGGCCTGACCGAGATCAGTTCACTCAGAAAACACTGACGATGAGCCTGCCACCTTCCTATCTGAAACTCACTGAATAAACTCTTTGAGCAAGTGGGGGAGCCCCTTGTCTCCTTTCTTAGGCCTACATGACTCAACTGTTGGATGTTGCCCGTATGTTCAGTGCTCAAGGCCACACATGGGACTATGTTGAGATTTGTTATTGAGATAAGGCACGGGACATTTATTCTGCATCTAATCAGAAACATGAGTATAAATGGCACGATCCTGTTTTAAATATGTTAGTGGGAATTGTGGGATTAGGCTAAACCCAAACCAACCAGATGCATCAAGTGACACCATTAAAGGTACAGGGACTGACGACTCAACCACACTAGTTTAAATGAAGGAAAACTAACACAAAAAATTCAAATATGATCAGAATGGTAAAAATGAGAGATATCAAAGTCAAAATTCTATGTGATGCCCACTTGTCACAGAAGGATCCAATGAGCTGAGAGACACCACATGTTGACTCTCGGTGGTCCCCTGGGCAACAGTGACATTGTCCTATTTTAGGTAGGCCACTGGAACTGTGCAAATAGGCCAAACCCAACCCGACTAGAACTAACACAAACGAGTCTTCATTGGCAGGGAGAAAGAACAGAATGTTGGAGTGATGTTGGTGATACTCTGAAAGTACCCGGCCAACGTGAAGCAGTTATTAATAAGGTAAACGGGGTACTGGTGGATATTGGACTGCAAGTCAGAACGGACTAGCGACCCATCATGCCAGTGCCAGCTCTTTGAAAGAGCGATCCAATTAGTCCCCTATAGCCCTGTAACTTTTTCCCTTCAAGTATTTATCTAATTCCCTTTTGAAAGTTATTATTGAATCTGCTTCCACCGCCCTTTCAGGCAGCGCATTCCAGATCATCACAACTCGCTGCGTAAAAAAAAAAATGTCTTCATGTCGCCTCTGGCTCTTTTGCCGATCACCTTAAATCTGTGTCCTCTGGTCACCGACCCTCCTGTCACTGGAAACAGTTTCTCCTTATTTACTCTCTCAAAACCTCATGATTTTGAACACCTCGATCAAATCTCCCCTTAACCTTCTCTGCTGTAAGGAGAACAATCCCAGCTTCTCCAGTCTCTCCACATAACTGAAGTCCCTCATCCCTGTTATACTGACATTGTACATATCAGTGGTGAGGCCAGTCCTGCTCACCCCACCTCAAAAAGGATATAGATGCATCAAAAAGTTCAGAGAACAGAGAACAGGATAATTCCTTTTCTGAAGAAAAGATTGCTCATTTATGTGCTTAAAAAAGGGATGCCAAGCGAATGGTGTCCATGCGAAACTTACTTTAGGTCCATGTAACAAAGGCAACGCAAACTGGGGGAATTAATTCTCCATCTCTCAATGTTAATCTGCTTAAAATCCCATTCCCAGTAATATGCAACATCTCCTATTAGATTTATATGATAATGTTGCAAGAGGCCAGGCAGACTTTGGCAGCTGCCTTGCAACGTAAATAGATTATGAAAATAAATTAGCAAAAAATATAAAAACAGATAGCAAGAGTTTCTACAGTTATACAGAAAGAAAAATGGTGGCTAAGGCAAACATAGGTCCCTCAGAGGATGAGACCGGGAAATTAATGGTGGGAAACATGGAGATGGCAAAAATGCTGAACAAATATTTTGTTTCAGTCTTTACGGTAGAGGACACTAAGAATATCCCAACACTGGACAAACAGGGGGCTCTAGGGGGGGAGGAGCTAAATACGATTAAAATCACTAAGGAATTGGTACTCAGTAAATTAATGGGACTCAAGGCGGATAAATCCCCTGGACCTGATGGCTTACATCCTAGGGTCTTGAGGGAAGTGGCAGTGGGGATTGTGGATGCTTTGGTAATAATTTTCCAAAATTCTCTGGACTCGGCAAAGGTCCCGGCAGATTGGAAAACTGCTAATGTAACAACCTTATTTTAAAAGGGTAGTAGGCAGAAGGCTGTAAATTATAGACCAGTTAGCCTAACATCTGTGGTGGGTAAAATTTTGGAGTCTATTATTAAGGAGACAGTAGCGGAACATTTGGATAAACATAATTTAATAGGACAAAGTCAGCATGGCTTTACAAAGGGGTTGTAGTCATGTCTGACAAATTTGCTTGAGTTCTTTGAGGACATAACGTACAAGGTGGATAAAGGGGAACCAGTGGACGTAGTGTATTTAGACTTCCAGAAGGCATTCGACAAGGTGCCACATAAAAGATTATTGCTCAAGATAAAGAATCACTGGATTGGGGATAATATTCTGGCATGGGTGGATGATTGGTTATCTAACAGGAAGCAGAGAGTTGGGATAAATGGTTCATTCTCGGACTGGCAACCAGTAGCCAGTGGTGTTCCGCAGGGGTCGGTGCTGGGTCCCCAACTCTTTACAATCGATATTAACGATTTGGAGGAGGGGACCGAGTGTAACATATCAAAGTTTGCAAATGATACAAAGATGGGAGGGAAAGTAGAGAGTGAGGAGGACATAAAAAACCTACAAGGGGATATAGACAGGCTGGGTGAGTGGGCGGAGATTTGGCAGATGCAATACAATATTGGAAAATGTGAGGTTATGCACTTTGGCAGGAAAAATCAGAGAGCAAGTTATTATCTTAATGGCGAGAAACTGGAAAGTACTGCAGTACAAAGGGATCTGGGGGTCCCAGTGCAAGAAAATCAAAAAGTTAGTATGCAGGTGCAGCAGGTGATCAAGAAGGCCAACGGAATGTTGGCTTTTATTGCTCGGGGGATAGAATATAAAAACAGGGAGGTATTGCTGCAGTTATATAAGATATTGGTGAGACCGCACCTGGAATACTGCATACAGTTTTGGTGTCCATACTTAAGAAAAGACATACTTGCTCTCGAGGCAGTACAAAGAAGGTTCACTCGGTTAATCCCGGGGATGAGGGGGTGGACATATGAGGAGAGGTTGAGTAGATTGGGACTCTACTCATTGGAGTTCAGAAGAATGGGAGGCGATCTTATTGAAACATATAAGATTGTGAAGGGGCTTGATCGGGTGGATGCGGTAAGGATGTTCCCAAGGATGGGTGAAACTAGAACTAGGGGGCATAATCTTAGAATAAGGGGCTGCTCTTTCAAAACTGAGATGAGGAGAAACTTCTTCACTCAGAGGGTAGTAGGTCTGTGGAATTTGCTGCCCCAGGAAGCTGTGGAAGCTACATCATTAAATAAATTTTAAACAGAAATAGACAGTTTCCTAGAAGTAAAGGGAATTAGGGGTTACGGGGAGCGGGCAGGAAATTGGCCATGAATTTAGATTTGAGGTTAGGATCAGATCAGCCATGATCTTATTGAATGGCGGAGCAGGCTCGAGGGGCCGATTGGCCTACTCCTGCTCCTATTTCTTATGTTCTTATGTTCTTACGTAAACAAGGTGGGTCTTATTGCTCTGGTGTCAGTCTGGTTGTAGTGCAAATGAAAACTAATATGTTATGGGTAAGTAAACATCTCACCTAACCCAAAATAAGTGGGAACCGCTTTGAAGCCCTGACCCTGTTTTGCATAATAGCTCACACCCTTCCTATGGAGAGACAAAGGTCTAGATTTCTACAATCTGTTTGATTTGAAGCATTTAGAAAACATCTACAGGCTCCAGACCTCAGGTTTAACTATTTAACTGGATTGAAGGTTCATCTCTCATTGCCCCACTCTTGTACAGTGTTATATTACAACTCACTCGACATAGCTGAGGTGTCCAAATATATTTGCTGTTAAAGTATGTTGCTTTTCCTTTAGGCCTTGTTTCATTTGGGTCCTTGCAGGGATTGTACACATCAAATCACAGAATGTCACAAGTGGCAGTATTATTAGTGGAGATGGACGAGGAAGCTACACTGAGTGACTAGCTCGGAGTCTCAGTGACCGAGAGCAGCAGTATTATTAGTGGAGATGGACGAGGAAGCTACACTGAGTGACTAGCTCAGAGTCTCAGTGACCGAGAGCAGCAGTATTTGAAACATTATTACCTTTGGCGGCATTGTCAATATCAATATGAAATCTGCCAGCTAGTTTTAAATCCCGAGCAAGGTTTCCATTCACATTGACCTGCCCCGTCACTGGACAGGACGAGCACCTTTCGAAACTGTTTGATCAGATCACAGGTACAAAGCATGCTGGACTTTTCCAAAGTATCATTATTGCAACAACTTTTCACCCGTTGATATTTGAATCTGGTGTTGAACTTCTGAAAATGGGGAGCAGGAGTTTGAAGGAACTCTTTGCTCTCATCTTTTCCTCTGTGCAGTATCATTGAATCACAGACTCTTACAGCACAGAAAGGCCATTCAACCCATCATGCCTGTGCTGGCTCTGTGAAAGAGCTGTCCAATTTAGTCCCACTCCCCAGCTCTATCCCCGTAGCCCTGCAAATTATCCCTCTTCTCCCACATGTCCAATTGCCTTTTGACAGTTCCCATGGGATCTGATTCCACCATCCTTTCAGGGAGTGTGTTTCAGATCTTAACAACCCTCAGTGTGAAAAAATCTCTCATTTCCCCTCTAGTTCTTTTGTCAATTATTTTAAATCTGTGTCCTCTGGTTACTGACCCTCCTGCCACTGGAAACAGTTTCTCCCTATTTACTCTATCAAAACCCCTCATGATTTTGAACACCTCTATTAAATCTCCCCTTAACCTTCTCTGCTCTAAGGAGAACAATCCCAGCTTCTCCAGTCTATCCATGTAACTGAAGTCCCTCATCCCTGGAACCATTCCAGTAAATCTCCTCTGCACCCTCTCCAAGGCCTTGACATCCTTCCTAAAGTGCGGTGCCCAGAATTGGACACAATCCTCCAGCTGAGGCCTCACCAGTGATTTGTAAATGACTTCCTTGTTTTTGTATTCAGTGCCCCTATTTATAAAGCCGAGGATCCCATATGCTTTTTAACCCCCTTATCAACTTGCCCTGCCCCCTTCAAAGATTTGTGAATATGTCCCCCAGGTCCCTCTGCTCTTGCACCCCCCTCAAAATAGTCCCATTTAGATTATACTGCCTCTCCACGTTGTTCCCCCCAAAGTGCATCACATCACACTATTCCACATTAAAATGCATCTGCCGTGTGTCTGCCCATTTCACCAGTCTGTCTCTGTCCTCCTGAAGTCTGCTGCTATCCTCCTCACTATTTACTACGTTGCCAAGTTTTGTATCATCCACAAACTTCAAAATTGTGCTCTCTATACTCAAGTCCAGGTCGTTTATATATAACAAGAAAAGCAATGGTCTTAATACCGACCCCTGGGGACCCCACTGCATCCTTCTCTCCAATCAGAAAAACATCCGTTCCCCAATACTTTCTGCCTCCTATCCCTTAGTCAATTACGTCCCCAAGTTCCCACCGTCCCTTTAATCCCATGTGCTTCTATTTTCTGAATAAATCTGTTATGTGGAACTTTATCAAATGCCTTTTGAAAGTCTATATATACAACATCTACTACACTACCCTCATCAACCCTCTCTAATACTTCAGCAAAGAACTGTCAGGTTAGTCAGACATGAATTGCCTTCAACAAACCTGTGCTGGCTGTCCCTTATTAACCTGGACTTCTCCAAGTGACAATTGTCCTTGAAAATGGTCTCTGGTAGTTTTCCCATCACTGATGTTGGACTGACTGGCCTGTAGTTATCGGGTTTAGCCCTCTCCCCTTTTTTCATAGGGGTCTAACATTTGCAATCCTCCAGTCCTCTGACACCATTCCCATATCCAAGGAGGATTGAAAGATTGTGGTCAGAGCTTCTGCTATCTCCACCGTTGCTTCCCTCAGCAACCTAGGATGCATCCCAGGGAGCTCTAGCTTTGGATGTCCCATCATTCCTCCTTATGGGAATAAGTTCAGTTTGTACCTGAACTATCTCCGCCTTGAAGGCCTGCCATTGCTCATTTACTGGATTCTTGGCCAATCTTTGTTTCCAGTCCACCTGTGCTCGATCCCTTCTCGAATCACTGAAACTGCCTCTCTTTCAGTTGGGTATTTTCACCGTTGATTTTTATTTGTCCCTTTCCGTAACTACTTTAAACCTAATTATATTATGATCACTATTACCCAGATGTTCTCCCACTAAAACACACTCCACTTGCCCCACTTCATTCCCCAGAACTAGATCCAGCACTTTCCTTCCTCGGGCTAGAAACACACTGATTAAGAAAGTTCTCCTGTACACATTTTAGGAATTCCCCCCCCTCCTTGCCCTTTACACTGTTTTTTCCCGGTCTCTATTCGGGTGATTGAAGTCCCTGACTGTTACTGGTCTATTATTTTTACATGTCCCTGAAATTTGCCTACAGATTTGCTCCTCTATCTCCTTCTCACTATTTGGGGATCTGTAGTGAACACCCAGAAATGTAACAGCTCCTTAACTCTAACCAGATAGATTCAGTCTTTGCACCTCTCGTATATCGTCCCTCTGTAGAACTGTGATATTATCCTTGATCAATACTGCCACCCCTCTCCATTCTTTTCCCTTCCCTATCCCTCCAGGATATATTGTAGCCGGGAATGTTTACTTCCCATTCCTGCCCATGTCTAAGTCCGGTCTCCGTTAGACACTGGATCATAACCCCATGTGGCAACTTCTGCCTGCAGCTCATCACCCTTATTTGTGACACTCCTCACATTAACACACGTGGATTCCAACACCACGCTGGTCGGCTTTGCTTCCTTCCTCCATCTAATTCCTGCTCTTTCTACACTATTCTTTGTTCTGTTACTGTTTGTCCCTCCAGTTTTCTATTCACCTTGTCTCTCTCCTCTCTGCTGCCATGTCCTGGTTCCCTCTCCCCAGTAGTTTTCATTAATTTATAAACATGTGATTCATAGAAACACTGACAAACTAGTTAAAACCATCATGGTGGGAACATTGAGGAAAACATCCACTTCTCAGATCAAACTGACTTGGGCTTCACTGAGTTAGACTTTCACTATGAAATTCTAAATTAAAAAAACACACTAACTTAGAAAATGATTTTTTGGGAGGCTGAGGTTAAAAGAAGATCATCTCCTGAACACCAATCTTTAGCCTGGATTCTATCAATTGAAATGTTTCTCTGATTTAAAGGGTGCTATTTATTTTAGCTGATTTTATTCAACACATGGATACTTCTGTTATATTTCTGCAAAATAAGAGTTTCAGTTTGAGGCATTGCTATGAGTAATTAACTCTGGTTAGCACAGTGCTTAATACACACCTCAATCAATGCTGGTTCCTGCTAACTCCAAGTGTCGGTGAGAACATAAGAACATGAGAAATAGGGGTGGGAGTCGGCCATTCGGCCCCTCAAACCTGCTCCGCAATTCAGTAAGATCAAGGCTGATCTTTGACCTCAACTCCACTTTCCCGCCCGATCCCCATATCCCTTGATTCCCAGAGAGTCCAAAAATCTATCGATCTCAGTCTTGAATATTCTCAATGACTGAGCATCCACAGCCCTCTGGGGTAGAGAATTCCAAAGATTCACAACCCTCTGAGTGAAGAAATTCCTCCTCATCTCAGTCCTAAATGGCCGACCCCTTATCCTGAGACTGTGTCCAATAGTTCTAGACTCTCCAGCCAGGGGAAACAGCCTCTCAGCATCTACCCTGTCAAGCACTCTCAAAATTTTATACATTTCAATGAGATCACCTCTCATTGGTCAGTTGCTCCTTACTCTGTGTGTCAGTGTGGGCGCAGTAGTAGTGACATTCGTGCCTTTCATTCCTGTTCATCGAAGATAAATTTGAAGAGAGTGGTCTAATAATAATCAAACTGTATTGTCCCATTACGAGTTTGAAAGATGCTAAACTGCAGGTATTGCAGGTATTGCATGAGTTACAGAAAAACCTTTAAAAGAAACCTTTAAGAATTAGGAGTTACACAGGTATGTTTTGGAGCATGAGTTAATGAAGGATTGTCTAATTGCAGTTTCCTGTGGTGGGCAATGCCATATGATACCTCCATCAGACATTAGCATTTTGTTTAAAGTCATTCATGAATCCTGATCCAATGATGGCAGATTCAAGTGCCATTGTGAAACGATTCCAACGCACAAGGCAGCCTGTAATTAAATGCTTCACAGCTACTGACAATGGCAAACCAAACTCAGAATGTTAGTGATTTCAATTGGACCGTATAGTGTTAATTTACAGACCTGGCCATTTGACGCAAGTACCATAGCCTACTGGTTATGATATTGGACTAATCAACCCAGAGGTTGTGAGTTCACATCCCAGCACAGTAAGTGATGACGCTGAATTCAATCATTGGCACCAGGAAAAATGACCATGAGAGAAGCTGCCAGATTGTTGTAAAACTCGACTGGTTCACTAATCTCCTTCAGTGAAGGGAACCTGCCCCCTCCTACCTGGTCTGTATGTGACTCCATCCCGGTCTGTATGTGACTCCATCCCATGCTATGTGACTGACTCTCAATACCCTCAGGGTAACGAGACATGGGCAATAAATATTGTCGCCCACATCCCCAGAACAAATAAACTACCCTGTCGAATCACTCTCACACTGCAACGCCTGGAATCCACAGTGCAGAGGGTCAGGGGTAAGAGACTAACTAGTCCTGCTACCCCCGTTAATGTATATCTGGGATAATTATCTACAACACAGACGCTGATTGTATTTTAGGTGATTGTACTCAATAGATGGTGACCTCCTGGGCATGGAACCTCATTACTAAGGCAACTTACATGTTGCTTTCACCCATGAGTAATGAAATACAGTTAGAATTTAGGAATTCAGTAATGTTTTCTATTTTTGCTACTTTTATAATAAAATATTAATATATGACTTTGTTTGTGAATTATTTGAGCCACGGCTGCAGCCGGCTGAAACTAGCATGGTAGAATCACATGAGTGAGGAGACTGGTGAGTTCACATCCAGCTGGCAGGACAGTGTCGAAGCCCTCCTCTCTGCCGAGAACCGTGGAGAGCTGCTTTGTGTACACTCGGGCTTCTAGTCCCTTATGTTTAGTAGGTTAAGGGGGGATCTAATCAAAGGGATTTAAAATGATTCAGGGATTTGATAATGTAGATACAGAAAATCTGTTTCCTCTGGCGGGGGAATCCAGAACAAGGGGGCATAACCTTAAAATTAGAGCTGGGCTGATCAGGAATGAAATCAGGAAGCACTCAAAGGAGAGGGAAATCTGGAAAACTCTCCCCCAAAAAGCTGTGGATGTTGGGGGTCAATTGAAGATTTCAAGACTGAGATTGATTGATTTTTGTTAGGTGAGGGTATCACGGGAGAGGGACCAAACGCAAGGAATCATGGATCAGCCCTGATCTAATTGAATTATAGAGCAGGCGCAAGGGGCTGAATGGCCTCCTCCTTTTCCTTTTTCCTATTGCCTTATGCTGTCCTTACCCACAGCATCGATGGAGCAGTGCCAGCTCAGAGCTGGAGTAACACAGTCCCTTCTCATTACTGGGGTGTAGGACTGGCAGAACACACTGCCTGTTTGGGCACCTGATCTGCAGCTTCTGACCAACAGGCACGTTTCAACCCAGAAATGGCACTGAAAGACAGTCAGCGATTTTCATTAGTTCAAATCAGCAAGATGGAAGGTTGCCTTAATTTAATTGTCGTTTTCCCCTTAAAAAATTATACTTATTCATGAGCAGCACTTTAAATTCCAAAATAATATCAGACCAGCTTATGTAGACAGCGAAGAGCGGGTGAATTGGGCTGGGAATTCGCTCACACCTGCACCCACTCCACTGCCTCCGCAACTGACCGGTAAGTCTTCCTTCATAACTGACCGGTGAGTCTTCCTTCATAACTGACCAGAGAGACTTCTTTCATAACTGACCAGTGAGTCTTCCTCCATAACTGACCAGTGAGTCTTCCTTCATAACTGACCAGTGAGTCTTCCTTCATAACTGACCAGAGAGACTTCCTTCATAACTGACCGGTGAGTCTTCCTTCATAACTGACCAGTGAGTCTTCCTTCATAACTGACCAGTGAGTCTTCCTTCATAACTGACCAGAGAGACTTCCTTCATAACTGACCGGTGAGTCTTCCTTCATAACTGACCAGTGAGTCTTCCTTCATAACTGACCAGAGAGACTTCCTTCATAACTGACCGGTGAGTCTTCCTTCATAACTGACCGGTGAGTCTTCCTTCATAACTGACCGGTGAGTCTTCCTTCATAACTGACCGGTGAGTCTTCATTCATAACTGACCAGTGAGTCTTCCTTCATAACTGACCAGTGAGTCTTCCTTCATAACTGACCAGAGAGACTTCCTTCATAACTGACCGGTGAGTCTTCTTTCATAACTGACCGGTGAGTCTTCATTCATAACTGACCAGTGAGTCTTCCTTCATAACTGACCGGTGAGTCTTCATTCATAACTGACCAGTGAGTCTTCCTTCATAACTGACCAGTGAGTCTTCATTCATAACTGACCAGTGAGTCTTCCTTCATAACTGACCGGTGAGTCTTCATTCATAACTGACCAGTGAGTCTTCATTCATAACTGACCGGTGAGTCTTCCTTCATAACTGACCGGTGAGTCTTCATTCATAACTGACCAGTGAGTCTTCCTTCATAACTGACCAGTGAGTCTTCCTTCATAACTGACCAGAGAGACTTCCTTCATAACTGACCGGTGAGTCTTCCTTCATAACTGACAGGTGAGTCTTCATTCATAACTGACCAGTGAGTCTTCCTTCATAACTGACCAGTGAGTCTTCATTCATAACTGACCAGTGAGTCTTCCTTCATAACTGACCGGTGAGTCTTCATTCATAACTGACCAGTGAGTCTTCCTTCATAACTGACCGGTGAGTCTTCATTCATAACTGACCGGTGAGTCTTCATTCATAACTGACCAGTGAGTCTTCCTTCATAAATGACCGGTGAGTCTTCATTCATAACTGACCGGTGAGTCTTCCTTCATAACTGACCAGTGAGTCTTCATTCATAACTGACCAGTGAGTCTTCCTTCATAACTGACCGGTGAGTCTTCATTCATAACTGACCGGTGAGTCTTCATTCATAACTGACCGGTGAGCCTTCATTCATAACTGACCGGTGAGTCTTCATTCATAACTGACCAGTGAGTCTTCCTTCATAACTGACCGGTGAGTCTTCATTCATAACTTACCGGTGAGTCTTCATTCATAACTGACCGGTGAGTCTTCCTTCATAACTGACCAGTGAGTCTTCATTCATAACTGACCAGTGAGTCTTCCTTCATAACTGACCAGTGAGTCTTCATTCATAACTGACCAGTGAGTCTTCCTCCATAACTGACCAGTGAGTCTTCCTTCATAACTGACCGGTGAGTCTTCATTCATAACTGACCAGTGAGTCTTCATTCATAACTGACCAGTGAGTCTTCCTTCATAACTGACCAGAGAGACTTCTTTCATAACTGACCAGTGAGTCTTCCTCCATAACTGACCAGTGAGTCTTCCTTCATAACTGACCAGTGAGTCTTCCTTCATAACTGACCAGAGAGACTTCCTTCATAACTGACCGGTGAGTCTTCATTCATAACTGACCAGAGAGACTTCCTTCATAACTGACCGGTGAGTCTTCATTCATAACTGACCAGAGAGACTTCTTTCATAACTGACCGGTGAGTCTTCCTTCATAACTGACCAGAGAGACTTCCTTCATAACTGACCGGTGAGTCTTCATTCATAACTGACCAGAGAGACTTCCTTCATAACTGACCGGTGAGTCTTCATTCATAACTGACCAGTGAGTCTTCCTTCATAACTGACCAGTGAGTCTTCATTCATAACTGACCAGTGAGTCTTCCTCCATAACTGACCAGTGAGTCTTCCTTCATAACTGACCAGTGAGTCTTCCTCCATAACTGACCAGTGAGTCTTCCTTCATAACTGACCAGTGAGTCTTCCTTCATAACTGACCAGAGAGACTTCCTTCATAACTGACCGGTGAGTCTTCATTCATAACTGACCAGTGAGTCTTCATTCATAACTGACCGGTGAGTCTTCCTTCATAACTGACGGGTGAGTCTTCCTTCATAACTGACCGGTGAGTCTTCATTCATAACTGACCAGTGAGTCTTCCTTCATAACTGACCAGTGAGTCTTCATTCATAACTGACCAGTGAGTCTTCATTCATAACTGACCAGTGAGTCTTCCTTCATAACTGACCAGTGAGTCTTCATTCATAACTGACCGGTGAGTCTTCATTCATAACTGACCAGTGAGTCTTCATTCATAACTGACCGGTGAGTCTTCATTCATAACTGACCGGTGAGTCTTCCTTCATAACTGACCGGTGAGTCTTCATTCATAACTGACCGGTAAGTCTTCCTTCATAACTGACCAGTGAGTCTTTCTCATAACTGACCGGTGAGTCTTCATTCATAACTGACCGGTGAGTCTTCCTTCATAACTGACCAGTGAGTCTTCCTTCATAACTGACCAGTGAGTCTTCCTTCATAACTGACCGGTGAGTCTTCATTCATAACTGACCGGTGAATCTTCCTTCATAACTGACCAGTGAGTCTTCCTTCATAACTGACCAGTGAGTCTTCATTCATAACTGACCAGTGATCTTCCTTCATAACTGACCGGTGAGTCTTCATTCATAACTGACCAGTGAGTCTTCCTTCATAACTGACCGGTGAGTCTTCCTTCATAACTGACCGGTGAGTCTTCATTCATAACTTACCGGTGAGTCTTCCTTCATAACTGACCAGTGAGTCTTCCTTCATAACTGACCGGTGAGTCTTCATTCATAACTTACCGGTGAGTCTTCATTCATAACTGACCGGTGAGTCTTCCTTCATAACTGACCAGTGAGTCTTCCTTCATAACTGACCAGTGAGTCTTCCTCCATAACTGACCAGTGAGTCTTCCTTCATAACTGACCAGAGAGACTTCCTTCATAACTGACCGGTGAGTCTTCCTTCATAACTGACCAGTGAGTCTTCCTCCATAACTGACCAGTGAGTCTTCCTTCATAACTGACCAGTGAGTCTTCATTCATAACTGACCAGTGAGTCTTCCTCCATAACTGACCAGTGAGTCTTCCTCCATAACTGACCAGTGAGTCTTCCTTCATAACTGACCAGTGAGTCTTCCTTCATAACTGACCAGAGAGACTTCCTTCATAACTGACCAGTGAGTCTTCATTCATAACTGACCAGAGAGACTTCCTTCATAACTGACCGGTGAGTCTTCCTTCATAACTGACCGGTGAGTCTTCATTCATAACTGACCGGTGAGTCTTCATTCATAACTGACCGGTGAGTCTTCCTTCATAACTGACGGGTGAGTCTTCCTTCATAACTGACCGGTGAGTCTTCCTTCATAACTGACCGGTGAGTCTTCCTTCATAACTGACCGGTGAGTCTTCATTCATAACTGACCGGTGAGTCTTCATTCATAACTGACCGGTGAGTCTTCCTTCATAACTGACCAGTGAGTCTTCCTCCATAACTGACCAGTGAGTCTTCCTTCATAACTGACCAGTGAGTCTTCATTCATAACTGACCAGTGAGTCTTCATTCATAACTGACCGGTGAGTCTTCCTTCATAACTGACCGGTGAGTCTTCATTCATAACTGACCAGTGAGTCTTCCTTCATAACTGACCAGTGAGTCTTCCTTCATAACTGACGGGTGAGTCTTCCTTCATAACTGACCAGTGAGTCTTCATTCATAACTGACCGGTGAGTCTTCATTCATAACTGACCGGTAAGTCTTCCTTCATAACTGACCAGTGAGACTTCCTTCATAACTGACCGGTGAGTCTTCATTCATAACTGACCGGTGAGTCTTCCTTCATAACTGACCAGTGAGTCTTCCTTCATAACTGACCGGTGAGTCTTCATTCATAACTGACCGGTGAGTCTTCATTCATAACTGACCGGTGAGTCTTCCTTCATAACTGACCGGTGAGTCTTCATTCATAACTGACCGGTGAGTCCTCCTTCATAACTGACCGGTGAGTCTTCCATTATAACTGACCAGTGAGTCTTCATTCATAACTGACCGGTGAGTCCTCCTTCATAACTGACCAGTGAGTCTTCATTCATAACTGACCAATGAGTCCTCCTTCATAACTGACCAGTGAGTCTTCATTCATAACTGACCGGTGAATCTTCCTTCATAACTGACCAGTGAGTCGTCCTTCGTAAGTGACCAGTGAGTCTTCCTTCATAACTGACCAGTGAGTCTTCCTTCATAACTGACCGGTGAGTCTTCCTCCATATCTGACTGGTGAGTCTTCCTTCATAACTGACCGGTGAGTCTTCCTCCATAACTGACTGGTGAGTCTTCCTTCATAACTGACCAGTGAGTCTTCCTTCATAACTGACCAGTGAGTCTTCATTCATAACTGACCGGTGAGTCTTCCTCCATAACTGACTGGTGAGTCTTCCTTCATAACTGACCAGTGAGTCTTCATTCATAACTGACCGGTGAGTCTTCCTCCATAACTGACTGGTGAGTCTTCATTCATAACTGACCGGTGAGTCTTCCTCCATAACTGACCGGTGAGTCTTCCTTCATAACTGACCGGTGAGTCTTCCTCCATAACTGACTGGTGAGTCTTCCTTCATAACTGACCAGTGAGTCTTCCTTCATAACTGACCGGTGAGTCTTCCTTCATAACTGACCAGTGAGTCTTCATTCATAACTGACCAGTGAGTCTTCCTTCATAACTGACCAGTGAGTCTTCATTCATAACTGACCAGTGAGTCTTCCTTCATAACTGACCGGTGAGTCTTCCTTTATAAAGGACCGATTAACCTTCCTTCTGGTGGCCCAAACTGTCAATTGGACCTGCTGGTCTGCTGCCAAACTCTGCCTGTTTTGAGTCGGCACCTGTCCTGCAGCCTGCAGATGAGGCCCAGGGGATAAAATACCCCATGCCGGCCCTCACCTGTAGGCCTCTGAGTTCATTCTGCACATGCCCCGCCCCTGCCCCCTCCCCATTCACCTGAAGCCAGCTGGTAGTAAAAATCGATGGCTAATGACCGGTGAGTCTTCATTCATAACTGACCGGTGAGACCTCCTTCATAACTGACCAGTGAGTCTTCCTTCATAACAGACCGGTGAGTCTTCATTCATAACTGACCGGTGAGTCTTCATTCATAACTGACCAGTGAGTCTTCCTTCATAACTGACCGGTGAATCTTCCTTCATAACTGACCGGTGAGTCTTCCTTCATAACTGACCGGTGAGTCTTCCTTCATAACTGACCGGTGAATCTTCATTCATAACTGACCGGTGAGTCCTCCTTCATAACTGACCAGTGAGTCTTAATTCATAACTGACCAGTGAGTCTTCATTCATAACTGACCGGTGAGTCTTCATTCATAACTGACCAGTGAGTCTTCATTCATAACTGACCGGTGAGTCTTCATTCATAACTGACCAGTGAGTCTTCATTCATAACTGACCGGTGAGTCTTCCTTCATAACTGACCGGTGACACTTCATTCAGAACTGACCGGTGAGTCTTCCTTCATAACTGACCAGTGAGTCTTCATTCATAACTGACCGGTGAGTCTTCATTCATAACTGACCGGTGAGTCTTCCTTCATAACTGACCGGTGAGTCTTCATTCATAACTGACCGGTGAGTCTTCATTCATAACTGACCAGTGAGTCTTCCTTCATAACTGAGCGGTGAGTCTTCATTCATAACTGACCGGTGAGTCTTCATTCATAACTGACCGGTGAGTCTTCCTTCATAACTGACCGGTGAGTCTTCATTCATAACTGACCGGTGAGTCTTCCTTCATAACTGACCGGTGAGTCTTCATTCATAACTGACCGGTGAGTCCTCCTTCATAACTGACCGGTGAGTCTTCCTTCATAACTGACCAGTGAGTCTTCATTCATAACTGACCGGTGAGTCCTCCTTCATAACTGACCGGTGAGTCTTCATTCATAACTGACCAGTGAGTCTTCCTTCATAACTGACCAGTGAGTCTTCCTTCATAACTGACCGGTGAGTCTTCATTCATAACTGACCAGTGAGTCTTCCTTCATAACTGACCAGTGAGTCTTCATTCATAACTGACCGGTAAGTCTTCCTTCATAACTGACCAGTGAGACTTCCTTCATAACTGACCGGTGAGTCTTCATTCATAACTGACCGGTGAGTCTTCCTTCATAACTGACCAGTGAGTCTTCCTTCATAACTGACCGGTGAGTCTTCATTCATAACTGACCGGTGAGTCTTCATTCATAACTGACCGGTGAGTCTTCCTTCATAACTGACCGGTGAGTCTTCATTCATAACTGACCGGTGAGTCCTCCTTCATAACTGACCGGTGAGTCTTCCATTATAACTGACCAGTGAGTCTTCATTCATAACTGACCGGTGAGTCCTCCTTCATAACTGACCAGTGAGTCTTCATTCATAACTGACCAATGAGTCCTCCTTCATAACTGACCAGTGAGTCTTCATTCATAACTGACCGGTGAATCTTCCTTCATAACTGACCAGTGAGTCGTCCTTCGTAAGTGACCAGTGAGTCTTCCTTCATAACTGACCAGTGAGTCTTCCTTCATAACTGACCGGTGAGTCTTCCTCCATAACTGACTGGTGAGTCTTCCTTCATAACTGACCGGTGAGTCTTCCTCCATAACTGACTGGTGAGTCTTCCTTCATAACTGACCAGTGAGTCTTCATTCATAACTGACCGGTGAGTCTTCCTCCATAACTGACTGGTGAGTCTTCCTTCATAACTGACCAGTGAG
This sequence comes from Heptranchias perlo, assembly GCF_035084215.1. Taxonomy (NCBI): domain Eukaryota; kingdom Metazoa; phylum Chordata; class Chondrichthyes; order Hexanchiformes; family Hexanchidae; genus Heptranchias; species Heptranchias perlo. The sequence goes on along the minus strand of NC_090334.1, from coordinate 86,129,917 downwards.
TCTTCATTCATAACTGACCGGTGAGTCTTCCTCCATAACTGACTGGTGAGTCTTCATTCATAACTGACCGGTGAGTCTTCCTCCATAACTGACCGGTGAGTCTTCCTTCATAACTGACCGGTGAGTCTTCCTCCATAACTGACTGGTGAGTCTTCCTTCATAACTGACCAGTGAGTCTTCCTTCATAACTGACCAGTGAGTCTTCATTCATAACTGACCAGTGAGTCTTCCTTCATAACTGACCAGTGAGTCTTCATTCATAACTGACCAGTGAGTCTTCCTTCATAACTGACCGGTGAGTCTTCCTTTATAAAGGACCGATTAACCTTCCTTCTGGTGGCCCAAACTGTCAATTGGACCTGCTGGTCTGCTGCCAAACTCTGCCTGTTTTGAGTCGGCACCTGTCCTGCAGCCTGCAGATGAGGCCCAGGGGATAAAATACCCCATGCCGGCCCTCACCAGTAGGCCTCTGAGTTCATTCTGCACATGCCCCGCCCCTGCCCCCTCCCCATTCACCTGAAGCCAGCTGGTAGTAAAAATCGATGGCTAATGACCGGTGAGTCTTCATTCATAACTGACCGGTGAGTCTTCCTTCATAACTGACCAGTGAGTCTTCATTCATAACTGACCGGTGAGTCTTCATTCATAACTGACCGGTGAGTCTTCCTTCATAACTGACCGGTGAGTCTTCCTTCATAACTGACCGGTGAGTCTTCATTCATAACTGACCAGAGAGTCTTCCTTCATAACTGACCGGTGAGTCTTCATTCATAACTGACCGGTGAGTCTTCATTCATAACTGACCGGTGAGACCTCCTTCATAACTGACCAGTGAGTCTTCCTTCATAACAGACCGGTGAGTCTTCATTCATAACTGACCGGTGAGTCTTCATTCATAACTGACCAGTGAGTCTTCCTTCATAACTGACCGGTGAATCTTCCTTCATAACTGACCGGTGAGTCTTAATTCATAACTGACCAGTGAGTCTTCATTCATAACTGACCGGTGAGTCTTCATTCATAACTGACCAGTGAGTCTTCATTCATAACTGACCGGTGAGTCTTCATTCATAACTGACCAGTGAGTCTTCATTCATAACTGACCGGTGAGTCTTCATTCATAACTGACCGGTGAGTCTTCCTTCATAACTGACCGGTGACACTTCATTCAGAACTGACCGGTGAGTCTTCCTTCATAACTGACCAGTGAGTCTTCATTCATAACTGACCGGTGAGTCTTCATTCATAACTGACCGGTGAGTCTTCCTTCATAACTGACCGGTGAGTCTTCCTTCATAACTGACCGGTGAGTCTTCATTCATAACTGACCAGTGAGTCTTCCTTCATAACTGACCGGTGAGTCTTCATTCATAACTGACCGGTGAGTCTTCATTCATAACTGACCGGTGAGTCTTCCTTCATAACTGACCGGTGAGTCTTCATTCATAACTGACCGGTGAGTCTTCCTTCATAACTGACCGGTGAGTCTTCATTCATAACTGACCGGTGAGTCCTCCTTCATAACTGACCGGTGAGTCTTCCTTCATAACTGACCAGTGAGTCTTCATTCATAACTGACCGGTGAGTCCTCCTTCATAACTGACCAGTGAGTCTTCATTCATAACTGACCAGTGAGTCTTCATTCATAACTGACCGGTGAGTCCTCTTTCATAACTGACCAGTGAGTCTTCATTCATAACTGACCGGTGAATCTTCCTTCATAACTGACCAGTGAGTCTTCCTTCATAACTGACCAGTGAGTCTTCATTCATAACTGACCAGTGATCTTCCTTCATAACTGACCGGTGAGTCTTCATTCATAACTGACCAGTGAGTCTTCCTTCATAACTGACCGGTGAGTCTTCCTTCATAACTGACCAGTGAGTCTTCCTTCATAACTGACCGGTGAGTCTTCATTCATAACTGACCAGTGAGTCTTCCTCCATAACTGACCAGTGAGTCTTCCTTCATAACTGACCGGTGAGTCTTCATTCATAACTGACCAGTGAGTATTCCTCCATAACTGACCAGTGAGTCTTCCTCCATAACTGACCGGTGAGTCTTCCTTCATAACTGACCGGTGAGTCTTCATTCATAACTGACCAGTGAGTCTTCCTTCATAACTGACCGGTGAGTCTTCCTTTATAAAGGACCGATTAACGTTCCTTCTGGTGGCCCAAACTGTCAATTGGACCTGCTGGTCTGCTGCCAAACTCTGCCTGTTTTGAGTCGGCACCTGTCCTGCAGCCTGCAGATGAGGCCCAGGGGATAAAATACCCCATGCCGGCCCTCACCTGTAGGCCTCTGAGTTCATTCTGCACATGCCCCGCCCCTGCCCCCTCCCCATTCACCTGAAGCCAGCTGGTAGTTAAAATCGATGGCTAATGACAGGGAATCAAAGCTGAGATATTGCTGATCTGTGTTGCCCAGCTACTCACTGAATGAAGTAAGTGAGCCACTGAAGAGCGTAATGTACAGGGTCTTTATACTGCAGCCTTGGTCCTCGTGTCGGGCCGAGATTCAGTGCAGTGTTTCCAAAGCAGAATGTGAAGCTGCTTGTGGAGGCAGGTCTGAGTCTAACACCAAGACTTGCCTCAGATCTTCTCCTGCTCACAGCGGAATCTTTGCCGGAAAGGATGCTGGAAAACCCATTTCCAATGTACTTCCTGATTCACCACATCTCTTTGACTCTTTTCACCCTTGGTCTCGATCTGTACCCTGGTCTTTGACCCTGCCCTTGGTTTCTCAATAACATAACTGTGACAATGACCCCTGGTAACTTAATCTTGGTGAAAAGATTTCACCTGACGTCCCTTCTTAATCCTAATTTCCTAATTTTTAACTTATGTCCCAGAGATTTGAACCCTTCACTATCGTGAACAAATTTATCAATTCATTTCCTAATCTTTCAAACTTCAATTACTCATCTTGAAGTTGCTTTTTCAAAGAAAATAAGCTCAGATTTCTTAAACTTTTCTGAGCATGTAAACTCTGGATAACCTGAATCCCCATCGATTCTGTCCACTCTCAAGAGCAGTAATATTCTGCCTATAATTTGGTGACTAAAACTGTACCCAGTATTCCACACGGGGTCTCACTACTGCCTTCTCCAGAACAACACAATTTATTTTGATTTGGACGACTGGGTAATAAATATATGGAGTTAGTTGGAAAGACTGGAGAAGACTGGGGCAGTTCTGCTCAGAGCAGAGAAGGTTAAAGGGAGATTTAACAGCAGTGTAACAAATCATGAAGGGTTTCGATAGAGTAAACAAGGAGAAACTGTTTCCAGTGGCAGGAGGGTCGGTAACCAGAGGACACAGATTTAAGATAATTGGCAAAAGAACCAGAGGGGAGATGAGGAAACATTCATTTACGCAGCGAATGCAAATTGTGATGATCTGGAATGGACTGCCTGAAAGAGCGGTGGAAGCAGATTTAAAAGGGAACTGGATAAATACCTGAAAAGGGAAAATTTGCAGGGCTATGGGGAAAGAGCAGGGTGGGCTATGGGGGGTGAGACTAATTGGATAGCTCGTCCAAAGAGCCGGCATAGGCACGATGGGCCGAATGGCCTCCTTCTGTGCTGTATGTTTCTTTGAGATCCTGACCACACAAAGGGGTATGAATGCATTTGGTGGCGTGCCCTGGGTGATGGGCGTGGCCTGGGTGAAGGGCGTGGCCTGGGTGAAGGGCGTGGCCTGGGTGAAGGGCGTGGCCTGGGTGAAGGGCGTGGCCTGGGTGATGGGCGTGCCCTAGATGAAGGGCGTGGCCTGGGTGATGGGCATGCCCTGGGTGTTGGGCATGGCCTGGGTGTTGGGCGTGCCCTGGGTGATGGGCATGCCCTGGGTGAAGGGCGTGGCCTGGGTGATGGGCGTGCCCTGGGTGATGGGCGTGGCCTGGGTGTTGGGCGTGCCCTGGGTGTTGGGCGTGCCCTGGGTGTTGGGCGTGCCCTGGGTGTTGGGCGTGGCCTGGGTGATAGAATCATAGAATCATAGAAGTTACAACATGGAAACAGGCCCTTGGGCCCAACATGTCCATGTCGCCCAGTTTATACCACTCAGCTAGTCCCAATTGCCTGCACTTGGCCCATATCCCTCCATACCCATCTTACCCATGTAACTGTCCAGATGCTTTTTAAAAGACAAAATTGTACCCGCCTCTACTACTGCCTCTGGCAGCTCGTTCCAGACACTCACCACCCTTTGAGTCAAAAAATTGCCCCTCTGGACCCTTTTGTATCTCTCCCCTCTCACCTTAAATCTATGCCCCCTCGTTATAGACTCCCCTACCTTTGGGAAAAGATTTTGACTATCTACCTTATCTATGCCCCTCATTATTTTATAGACTTCTATAAGATCACCCCTTAACCTCCTACTCTCCAGGGAAAAAAGTCCCAGTCTGTCTAACCTCTCCCTATAAGTCAAACCATCAAGTCCCGGTAGCATCCTAGTAAATCTTTTCTGCACTCTTTCTAGTTTAATAATATCCTTTCTATAATAGGGTGACCAGAACTGTACACAGTACTCCAAGTGTGGCCTCACCAATGCCCTGTACAACTTCAACAAGACATCCCAACTCCTGCATTCAATGTTCTGACCAATGAAACCAAGCATGCCGAATGCCTTCTTCACCACCCTATCCACCTGTGACTCCACTTTCAAGGAGCTATGAACCTGTACTCCTAGATCTCTTTGTTCTATAACTCTCCCCAACGCCCTACCATTAACGGAGTAGGTCCTGGCCCGATTCGATCGACCAAAATGCATCACCTCACATTTATCTAAATTAAACTCCATCTGCCATTCATCGGCCCACTGGCCCAATTTATCAAGATCCCGTTGCAATCCTAGATAACCTTCTTCACTGTCCACAATGCCACCAATCTTGGTGTCATCTGCAAACTTACTAACCATGCCTCCTAAATTCTCATCCAAATCATTAATATAAATAACAAATAACAGCGGGCCCAGCACCGATCCCTGAGGCACACCGCTGGACACAGGCATCCAGTTTGAAAAACAACCCTCTACAACCACCCTCTGTCTTCTGTCGTCAAGCCAATTTTGTATCCAATTGGCTACCTCACCTTGGATCCCATGAGATTTAACCTTATGTAACAACCTACCATGCGGTACCTTGTCAAAGGCTTTGCTAAAGTCCATGTAGACCACGTCTACTGCACAGCCCTCATCTATCTTCTTGGTTACCCCTTCAAAAAACTCAATCAAATTCGTGAGACATGATTTTCCTCTCACAAAACCATGCTGACTGTTCCTAATCAGTCCCTGCCTCTCCAAATGCCTGTAGATCCTGTCCCTCAGAATACCCTCTAACAACTTACCCACTGCAGATGTCAGGCTCACTGGTCTGTAGTTCCCAGGCTTTTCCCTGCCGCCCTTCTTAAACAAAGGCACAACATTTGCTACCCTCCAATCTTCAGGACCTCACCTGTAGCTGTCGATGATTCAAATATCTCTGCTAGGGGACCCGCAATTTCCTCCCTAACCTCCCATAACGTCCTGGGATACATTTCATCAGGTCCCGGAGATTTATCTACCTTGATGCGCGTTAAGACTTCCAGCACCTCCCTCTCTGTAATATGTACACTCCTCAAGACATCACTATTTATTTCCCCAAGTTCCCTAACATCCATGCCTTTCTCAACCGTAAATACCGATGTGAAATATTCATTCAGGATCTCACCCATCTCTTGTGGTTCCGCACATAGATGACCTTGTTGATCCTTAAGAGGCCCTACTCTCTCCCTAGTTACTCTTTTGCCCTTTATGTATTTGTAGAAGCTCTTTGGATTCTCCTTTGCCTTATCTGCCAAAGCAATCTCATGTCCCCTTTTTGCCCTCCTGATTTCTCTCTTAACTCTACTCCGGCAATCTCTATACTCTTCAAGGGATCCACTTGATCCCAGCTGCCTATGCATGTCATATGCCTCCTTCTTCTTTTTGACTAGGGCCTCAATCTCCCGAGTCATCCAAGGTTCCCTACTTCTACCAGCCTTGCCCTTCACTTTATAAGGAATGTGCTTACCCTGAACCCTGGTTAACACACTTTTGAAAGCCTCCCACTTACCAGACGTCCCTTTGCCTGCCAACAGACTCTCCCAATCAACTTCTGAAAGTTCCTGTCTAATACCATCAAAATTGGCCTTTCCCCAATTTAGAATTTTAACTTTTGGGCCAGACCTATCATTCTCCATAGCTATCTTAAAACTAATGGAATTATGATCACTGGTCCCAAAGTGATCCCTCACTAACACTTCTGTCACCTGCCCTTCCTTATTTCCCAAGAGGAGGTCAAGTTTTGCCCCCTCTCTAGTCGGGCCATCCACATACTGAATGAGAAATTCCTCTTGAATACACTCAACAAATTTCTCTCCATCCAAGCCCCTAATGCTATGGCTGTCCCAGTCAATGTTGGGAAAGTTAAAGTCCCCTACTATTACCACCCTATTTTTCTTGCAGCTGTCTGTAATCTCCTTACATATTTGCTCTTCAATTTCCCGTTGACTATTTGGGGGTCTGTAGTACAATCCTATCAAAGTGATCTCTCCCTTCTTATTTTTCAGTTCTACCCATATGGACTCAGTGGGCGAACCCTCGGATATATCCCCTCTCACTACTGCCGTGATGTTCTCCCTAATCAAGAACGCAACTCCCCCTCCTCTCTTACCTCCTGCTCTATCTTTCCTATAGCATCTGTACCCTGGAACATTGAGCTGCCAGTCCTGCCCCTCCCTTAGCCATGTTTCAGTAATAGCTATAACATCCCAGTCCCATGTACCCATCCATGCCCTGAGTTCATCTGCCTTGCCCATCAGACTTCTTGCATTGAAATAAATGCAGTTTAATCTAGACTTCCCTTGGTCTTTGCCCTGCTTTCTCAGACCATCTGTCCGGTCATGTTTTGTACACTCTCCCTTACTGCCTTTTGTTTCTGTCACCACTTTATTTCCCACTGACTTCCTGCTTCGGTTCCCATCCCCCTGCCATATTAGTTTAAACCCTCCCCAACAGCACTGGCAAACACTCCCCCTAGGACATTGGTTCAAGTTCTGCCCAGATGCAGACCGTCCAATTTGTACTGGTCCCACCTCCCCCAGAACCGGTTCCAATGGCCCAGGAATTTGAATCCCTCCCTCTTGCACCATCTCTCAAGCCACGTATTCATCCTAGCTATCCTGTCATTCCTACTCTGACTAGCCCGTGGCACTGGTAGCAATCCTGAGATTACTACCTTTGAGGTCCTACTCTTTAGTTTAACTCCTAACTCCCTAAATTCAGCTTGTAGGACCTCATCCTGTTTTTTACCTATATCGTTGGTACCTATATGCACCACGACAACTGGCTGTTCACCCTCCCCCTCCAGAATGTCCTGCAGCCGCTCCGAGACATCCTTGACCCTAGCACCAGGGAGGCAACATACCATCCTGGAGTCTCGGTTGCGTCCGCAGAAACGCCTGTCTATTCCCCTTACAATCGAGTCCCCTATCACTATAGCTCTGCCACTCTTTTTCCTGCCCTCCTGTGCAGCAGAGCCAGCCACGGTGCCATGAACCTGGCCGCTGCCACCTTCCCCTGGTGAGCCATCTCTCCCAACAGTATCCAAAACGGTATACCTGTTTTGGAGGGAGATGACCGCAGGGGACCCCTGCACTGCCTTCCTACTCTTCCTCTGTCTGTTGGTCACCCATTCACGATCTCCCTCAGTAATTTTTATCTGTGGTGTGACCAACTCACTGAACGTGCTATCCACGACTTCCTCAGCATCGCGGATGCTCCAAAGTGAGTCCATCCGCAGCTCCAGAGCCGTCAAGCGGTCAAACAGTAGCTGCAGCTGGACACACTTCCCGCAGGTGAAGGAATCAGGGATACAGGAAGGAGCCCTGAATTCCCACATCCCACAAGAGGACATGACATGGGTCTGGGATCTCCTGCCATGACTTAACCCTTAAGTTAGCTTAACAATAACTACAATGTCAAGAGAAAAAAAAGGGAAAGAAAAACTACTTACCACTCCCTTTAAGGAGTTTACTCCTTTAAATTGTTCTCAATTTAGAGAATGTTAACTGCACTAGGGACCTTGATTCACTAAAAAATAAACGCTACTTCCTATAAGACCTGCAGACCTTCCCTTTCCTTTTACTTCAGTTACTGTAGATAAGGAGAAATACTCACCTGAACCTACTCACCAATCAGGTGCCTCCCCTGTGTCGCGTCCCGATCTGATTCCTGACGTCACTTCGAACTCGGTCGCAGCTCCGCTCGGCTCGGCTCCTCTCAGCGCTCTGAAATCCCGCCTTTTATCGGACGCTCCCTCCGCTCGGCTCGGCTCCTCTCAGCTCCGGACGTGCCCTGGGTGATGGGCGTGCCCTGGGTGATGGGCGTGCCCTGGGTGATGGGCGTGTCCTGGGTGATGGGCGTGCCCTGGGTGATGGGCGTGCCCTGAGTGATGGGCGTGCCCTGAGTGATGGCCGTGCCCTGGGTGTTGGGCGTGCCCTGGGTGATGGCCGTGCCCTGAGTGATGGGCGTGCCCTGAGTGATGGGCGTGCCCTGAGTGATGGGCGTGCCCTGAGTGATGGCCGTGCCCTGGGTGTTGGGCGTGCCCTGAGTGATGGCCGTGCCCTGGGTGTTGGGCGTGTCCTGAGTGATGGACGTGCCCTGGGTGATGGGCGTGCCCTGGGTGATGGGCGTGTCCTGGGCGTTGGGCGTGTCCTGGGTGTTGGGCGTGCCCTGAGTGATGGGCGTGCCCTGAGTGATGGGCGTGCCCTGGGTGATGGGCGTGTCCTGGGTGTTGGGCGTGTCCTGGGTGTTGGGCGTGCCCTGAGTGATGGGCGTGCCCTGAGTGATGGGCGTGTCCTGGGTGATGGGCGTGCCCTGAGTGATGGGCGTGTCCTGGGTGTTGGGCGTGCCCTGAGTGATGAGCGTGCCCTGAGTGATGGGCGTGCCCTGGGTGATGAGCGTGTCCTGGGTGTTGGGCGTGCCCTGGGTGATGAGCGTGCCCTGAGTGATGGGCGTGCCCTGAGTGATGGGCGTGCCCTGGGTGATGAGCGTGCCCTGAGTGATGGGCGTGCCCTGGGTGATGGGTGTGCCCTGGGTTTTGGGCGTGCCCTGAGTGATGGGCGTGCCCTGAGTGATGGGCGTGTCCTGGGTGATGAGCGTGCCCTGAGTGATGGCCGTGCCCTGAGTGATGGGCGTGCCCTGGGTGTTGGGCGTGCCCTGAGTGATGGGCGTGCCCTGGGTGATGGGCGTGCCCTGAGTGATGGCCGTGCCCTGAGTGATGGGCGTGCCCTGGGTGTTGGGCGTGCCCTGGGTGATGGGCGTGCCCTGAGTGATGGCCGTGCCCTGGGTGTTGGGCGTGCCCTGAGTGATGGGCGTGCCATGGGTGATGAGCGTGCCATGAGTGATGGCCGTGCCCTGAGTGATGGGCGTGCCCTGGGTGTTGGGCGTGCCCTGGGTGTTGGGCGTGCCCTGGGTGATGAGCGTGCCATGAGTGATGGGCGTGTCCTGGGTGATGAGCGTGTCCTGGGTGATGGGCGTGCCCTGAGTGATGGGCGTGCCCTGAGTGATGGGCGTGCCATGGGTGATGGGCGTGCCATGAGTGATGGCCGTGCCCTGAGTGATGGGCGTGCCATGGGTGATGGGCGTGCCCTGAGTGATGGCCGTGCCCTGAGTGATGGGCGTGCCATGGGTGATGAGCGTGCCATGAGTGATGGCCGTGCCCTGAGTGATGGGCGTGCCATGGGTGATGGGCGTGCCCTGAGTGATGGCCGTGCCCTGAGTGATGGGCGTGCCATGGGTGATGGGCGTGCCCTGAGTGATGGCCGTGTCCTGGGTGATGAGCGTGTCCTGGGTGATGGGCGTGCCATGGGTGATGGGCGTGCCATGGGTGATGGGCGTGCCCTGAGTGATGGCCGTGCCCTGAGTGATGGGCGTGCCATGGGTGATGGGCGTGCCCTGAGTGATGGCCGTGCCCTGGGTGTTGGGCGTGCCCTGGGTGATGAGCGTGCCATGAGTGATGGGCGTGTCCTGAGTGATGGGCGTGCCCTGGGTGATGGGCGTGCCCTGAGTGATGGGCGTGCCCTGGGTGTTGGGCGTGCCCTGGGTGATGAGCGTGCCCTGGGTGATGGGCGTGCCCTGAGTGATGGGCGTGCCCTGGGTGATGAGCGTGTCCTGGGTGATGGGCGTGCCCTGAGTGATGGGCGTGCCCTGGGTGATGAGCGTGTCCTGGGTGATGAGCGTGCCCTGGGTGATGGGCGTGCCCTGAGTGATGGGCGTGCCCTGGGTGATGAGCGTGTCCTGGGTGATGAGCGTGCCCTGGGTGATGGGCGTGCCCTGAGTGATGGGCGTGTCCTGGGTGATGAGCGTGTCCTGGGTGATGGGCGTGCCCTGAGTGATGGGCGTGCCCTGGGTGTTGGGCGTGCCCTGAGTGATGGCCGTGCCCTGGGTGTTGGGCGTGCCCTGGGTGATGGGCGTGCCCTGGGTGATGAGCGTGCCATGAGTGATGGGCGTGCCCTGAGTGATGGGCGTGCCATGGGTGATGAGCGTGCCATGAGTGATGGGCGTGTCCTGGGTGATGAGCGTGTCCTGGGTGATGGGCGTGCCCTGAGTGATGGCCGTGCCCTGGGTGTTGGGCGTGCCCTGGGTGATGGGCGTGCCCTGGGTGTTGGGCGTGCCCTGGGTGTTGGGCGTGCCCTGAGTGATGGCCGTGCCCTGGGTGTTGGGCGTGTCCTGGGTGATGGGCGTGCCCTGAGTGATGGCCGTGCCCTGGGTGTTGGGCGTGCCCTGGGTGTTGGGCGTGCCCTGGGTGATGGGCGTGCCCTGAGTGATGAGCGTGTCCTGGGTGTTGGGCGTGCCCTGGGTGATGGGCGTGCCCTGGGTGATGGGCGTGCCCTGAGTGATGGGCGTGTCCTGGGTGTTGGGCGTGTCCTGGGTGATGGGCGTGCCCTGAGTGATGAGCGTGCCCTGAGTGATGGCCGTGCCCTGGGTGTTGGGCGTGTCCTGGGTGTTGGGCGTGCCCTGAGTGATGGCCGTGCCCTGGGTGTTGGGCGTGCCCTGGGTGATGAGCGTGCCCTGAGTGATGGGCGTGCCCTGGGTGATGGGCGTGCCCTGAGTGATGGGCGTGCCCTGAGTGATGAGCGTGCCCTGAGTGATGGGCGTGCCCTGAGTGATGAGCGTGCCCTGAGTGATGGGCGTGCCCTGAGTGATGAGCGTGCCCTGAGTGATGGGCGTGCCCTGAGTGATGGGCGTGCCCTGAGTGATGAGCGTGCCCTGAGTGATGGGCGTGCCATGGGTGATGAGCGTGTCCTGGGTGATGGGCGTGTCCTGGGTAATGAGCGTGCCCTGAGTGATGGGCGTGTCCTGAGTGATGAGCGTGCCCTGAGTGATGGGCGTGCCCTGAGTGATGAGCGTGCCCTGGGTGATGGGCGTGCCCTGGGTGATGAGCGTGTCCTGGGTGATGGGCGTGTCCTGGGTGATGAGCGTGCCCTGAGTGTTGGGCGTGTCCTGGGTGTTGGGCGTGTCCTGGGTAAAGGGCGTGCCCTGAGTGTTGGGCGTGTCCTGGGTGTTGGGCGTGTCCTGGGTAAAGGGTGTGCCCTGAGTGTTGGGCGTGTCCTGGGTGTTGGGCGTGTCCTGGGTAAAGGGCGTGCCCTGAGTGTTGGGCGTGCCCTGGGTGTTGGGCGTGTCCTGGGTAAAGGGTGTGCCCTGGGTGATGGGCGTGCCCTGAGTGTTGGGCGTGTCCTGGGTGTTGGGCGTGTCCTGGGTAAAGGGCGTGCCCTGGGTGATGAGCGTGCCCTGGGTGATGGGCGTGCCCTGGGTGATGGGCGTGCCCTGGGTGATGGGCGTGTCCTGGGTAAAGGGCGTGCCCTGGGTGTTGGGCGTGTCCTGGGTGATGGGCGTGCCCTGGGTGTTGGGCGTGTCCTGGGTGATGGGCCTGCCCTGGGTGATGGGCGTGCCCTGGGTAAAGGGTGTGCCCTGGGTGATGGGCGTGTCCTGGGTAAAGGGCGTGCCCTGGGTGATGGGCGTGTCCTGGGTAAAGGGCGTGCCCTGGGTGATGGGCGTGTCCTGGGTAAAGGGCGTGCCCTGAGTGATGGGCGTGCCCTGGGTGTTGGGCGTGTCCTGGGTGATGGGTGTGCCCTGGGTGATGGGCGTGCCCTGGGTGATGGGTGTGCCCTGGGTGTTGGGCGTGTCCTGGGTGATGGGCGTGCCCTGAGTGATGGGCGTGCCCTGGGTGATGGGCGTGTCCTGGGTGATGGGCGTGTCCTGGGTGATGGGCGTGCCCTGAGTGATGGGTGTGCCCTGGGTGATGGGCGTGCCATGGGTGATGGGCGTGCCCTGAGTGATGGGCGTGCCCTGAGTGATGGGCGTGCCCTGAGTGATGGGTGTGCCCTGGGTGATGGGCGTGCCATGGGTGATGGGCGTGCCCTGAGTGATGGGCGTGCCCTGGGTGATGGGCGTGCCCTGGGTGATGGGTGTGCCCTGGGTGTTGGGCGTGTCCTGGGTGATGGGCGTGCCCTGAGTGATGGGCGTGCCCTGGGTGATGGGCGTGTCCTGGGTGATGGGCGTGTCCTGGGTGATGGGCGTGCCCTGAGTGATGGGTGTGCCCTGGGTGATGGGCGTGCCATGGGTGATGGGCGTGCCCTGAATGATGGGCGTGCCCTGAGTGATGGGCGTGCCCTGAGTGATGGGTGTGCCCTGGGTGATGGGCGTGCCATGGGTGATGGGCGTGCCCTGAGTGATGGGCGTGCCCTGAGTGATGGGCGTGCCCTGGGTGATGGGCGTGCCCTGAGTGATGGGTGTGCCCTGAGTGATGGGCGTGCCCTGAGTGATGGGTGTGCCCTGGGTGATGGGCGTGCCATGGGTGATGGGCGTGCCCTGAGTGATGGACGTGCCCTGAGTGATGGGTGTGCCCTGGGTGATGGGCGTGCCCTGAGTGATGGGCGTGCCCTGAGTGATGGGTGTGCCCTGGGTGATGGGCGTGCCATGGGTGATGGGCGTGCCCTGAGTGATGGGCGTGCCCTGGGTGATGGGCGTGCCCTGGGTGATGGGTGTGCCCTGAGTGATGGGCGTGCCCTGAGTGATGGGCGTGTCCTGGGTGTTGGGCGTGTCCTGGGTGATGGGCGTGTCCTGGGTGATGGGCGTGCCCTGGGTGATGGGCGTGCCCTGGGTGATGGGTGTGGCCTTGGTTTAAGAATAGTTGAGATTGTATCGTGACAATTGGCCAAATTCCGTGATTTTGATGGAAAAGTGAATGAACCAGGGGGATGGGCTTCGAGTGGAGGGTTAATGTACTGGAGGGATGGGCTTCGAGTGGAGGGTTAATGTACTGGAGGGATGGGCTTCGAGTGGAGGGTTAATGTACTGGAGGGATGGGCCAAATAGTCTTTCCTCATCCCTGACTTTTTTTATGTTCTTTAATCGATGAGGTAGATTTGAGAAGGTAAATTGTGAATTCAGAAATGGGCTCTTTGGGCTAAATGGCCATTTCTCATTCCATACTTTATTTTCTTGTTTTATTGTGTGTCCTTTACTAATACATCAAAAGAGAAAAAATAATCACATGGACAGAGACGACAGGACAATTGTGATGGGTAATAACCTGAGGGAGACTTTTGCTGTGCTTGGGTCCAGATGATCTCACTTGCCCAGCTCATGTCAGCAATCCACCCTGTCCTCGATCAGAACCTTTCACATTCGATCAGTGGAATTGGTTTTGCTCGTTTGGAGCCATTAGAGAGATTTTTAAAACTCATTGATACACTGAAGGCCAAACAAACGAGGTCAGGTGATAATTCGAGTGATCCAGCACACACCCAGCGTACTTTAAACAATTAACCTCAATCGAGAGCAATTCCAACTCCCGCCCCTGTGGTGGTAAATTGTTCATTTGATCTCCTTCTGACGCTCTGCCCTTCGGCTGGATCACTATTACAATTGATTAACAGGAGTGAAATATCAGGCTGTGGAACCAGGCAGGGAATGACATCACCATCTGGAACTGGGGCCCAATTTGCTGTGTTGAAATGTCTTCGATGCCTTGTCCTCAGGTGAGAATCAGCCTTTTCTGTTCAACCTGTAGGGGTGACACTGAGTTCACCAGTGTCATCAGACAGAAACATAAAATATTAAGGCAAGTGCCGCAGGGCACCACAAATTTCATAAATAACCAAGAATAACTCTGCTTAACACAGCGACAGTGCACAAATAATAATTAAATCATAATGTTATTGTGAATATTAATTATCCCTCGAAACCCTGCGGTGCTCATCGGCCATGGAAGACCCAGAGCACACAAGCAGACACCGCACACTCCTTCTGCAAGGCCCCTGGCCTTGGGTAAATTGAGCTGTGTCCCTGTTAATGGGTTTCTGATAATTGCAGAGACCCCGGCCCCTGGACACACCCACTATTCCTCAAAGCCACTTTAACCCTATAAAATGGAGTGAATATGCAGTGAGATCAACAAACCGGGAAAACCACAGACACTGAAATCCTTTGTAAAAAAAAAACTGTGCTCGTAAAGGGACTCATATCTCGACCCTCTGGTCCAAAGATTCCAATACTATTGGACGTTGATCAGTTACCCGGGTTGTCCACTCTGCCCTGTCTCAACAAAGCGAGTATCATATTTACTACTTTGATGTATTTTGGGCTGCAAATGTCGTCGATGGATAATGTTGATTATCGAGCTCATTCTTCTGTTTGCTAGAATGAGGATCAGGAAGTGAAATGCAGGCCGGGACAGCTGTGGGCTGCTCTTTCACATCATTTGCAATGAGTTCATCCAGCTGCTTTTTTCTCCAACTGTAAATGAAATTGTTCTCAATCCGTGAGAAGTCCAGTTCTGCCTCCCGAGAAACTCCAAATCCTTGACATTCAGAGGGAGGGCCAGTGTGTTGATACAATATTTTCTGCCTGTGGGTACTGTAGCATAGTGGTTATGTTACTGGACTAGTAATTTAGCAGGCCCGGAATAAAATTTGGAGTCACAAGTTCAAATCCTGCCACAGCAGCTGGTGAATTTAAATTCAATTAATTAAATAAAAATCTGGAATTAAAATACTAGTATCAGTAATGGTGGCCATAAAACGACTGGATTGTCATAAAAACCCATCTGGTTCACTAATGCCCTTTAGGGAAGGAAACCTGCCGTCCTTACCCAATCTGGCCTATATGCGACTCCAGACCCACAGCAATGTGGTTGATTCTTAATCGCCCTCTGAAATGGCCTAGCAAGACACTCAGTTGTAAAATCTCGCTACGAAAAGTCATAATAAGAATAAAACCAGACGGACCACCCGGCATCGGACCACTAGGCACCGGACACGACAACGGTAAACCAAGCCCAGTCGACCCTGCAAATTCCTCCTCACCATCATCTGGGGACTTGTGCTCAAATTGGGAGCGCTGTCCCACAGACCAGTCAAGCAACAGCCTGACATAGCCATACTCACAGAATCATACCTTTCAGCCAATGTCCCAGACTCTTCCATCACCATCCCTGGGTATGTCCTGTCCCACCGGCAGGACAGACCCACCAGAAGTGGCGGTACAGTGATATACAGTCAGGAGGGAGTGGTCCTGGGAGTCCTCAACATTGACTCTGGACCCCATGAAATCTCATGGCATCAGGTCAAACATGGGCAAGGAAACCTCCTGCTGATTACCACCTACCGCCCTCCCTCAGCTGATGAATCAGTCCTCCTCCATATTGAGCACCACTTGGAGGAAGCACTGAAGGTAGCAAGGGCACAGAATGTACTCTGGGTGGGGGACTTCAATGTCCATCACCAAGAGTGGCTCGGTAGCACCACGACTGACCGAGCTGGCCGAGTCCTGAAGGACACAGCTGCTAGACTGGGCCTGCGGCAGGTGGTGAGCGAACCAACACGAGGGAAAAACTTACTTGATCTCGTCCTCACCAATCTACCTGTTGCAAATGCATCTGTCCATGACAGTATTGGTAGGAGTGACCACCGCACAGTCCTCGTGGAGATGAAATCCCGTCTTCGCACTGAGGACACCATCCAACGTGTTGTGTGGCACTACCACCATACTAAATGGGATAGATTCAGAACAGATCTAGCAGCTCAAAACTGGGCATCCATGAGGCGCTGTGGGCCATCGGCAGCAGCAGATTTGTATTCCAGCACAATCTGTAACCTCATGGCCCGGCATATTCCTCACTCTACCATTACTACACGATAACATCAACAAGTTCCATCCCACCATCAAGCTCACCATGGACTACTCCTCAGAATCAGTTTCTTTCTTGGACACACGAATCTCCATCAAAGACGGGCACCTCAGCACCTCACTCTACCGCAAGCCCACGGACAACCTCACGATGCTCCACTTTTCCAGCTTCCACCCTAACCACGTCAAAGAGGCCATCCCCTATGGACAGGCCCTGCGAATACACAGGGTCTGCTCAGACGAGGAGGAACGCGATGGACACCTACAGACGCTGAAAGACGCCCTAGTAAGAGCGGGATATGACGCTCGACTCATCGATCGACAGTTCCGACGGGCCACAGCAAAAAATCGCATAGACCTCCTCAGGAGACTAACACAGGACGCAACCAACAGAGTACCCTTTGTCGTCCAGTACTTCCCCGGAGCGGACAAACTACGCCATGTTCTCCGCAGCCTTCAACATGTCATCAATGAGGACAAACACCTCGCTATGGCCATCCCCACACCTCCACTACTCGCCTTTAAACAGCCACCCAACCTCAAACAGACCATCGTTCGCAGCAAATTACCTAGCTTTCAAGAGAACAGCGTCCACAACACCACACAACCCTGCCACGGTAACCTCTGCAAGACATGCCAGATCATCGACACAGATACCACCATCACACGAGAGGACACCACCCACCAGGTGCATGGTTCATACTCCTGTGACTCGGCCAACGTTGTCTACCTCATACGTTGCAGGAAAGGATGCCCCAGAGCATGGTACATTGGCGAGACCATGCAGACGCTGCGACAACGGATGAACGGACACCGCGCAACAATCGCCAAACAGGAGGGTTCCCTCCCAGTCGGGGAACACTTCAGCAGTCATGGACATTCATCCACCGACCTTCGGGTAAGCGTACTCCAAGGCGGCCTTCGAGACACACGACAACGCAAAATCGTCGAGCAGAAATTGATAGCCAAGTTCCGCACCCATGAGGACGGCCTCAACCGGGATCTTGGGTTCATGTCACGCTACACGTTACCCCACCAGCGAACAAATGTTATCTGTTTTTAATATAATGGGTCATTTGCTGGCTTTCTCTGCCTTCCGGATGTTTCTGCCTCTCTCTGTTTTTTTTCCCTGTTTGTTTTTTTGTTGAATGTGTATTCGGGGGTTCTGCAGGTGACACCTCTCTGTCTGAACACGGTGATTGCCTTGGCAACGGGCAGTTGCAGGGGCATTCTGTAAACACCATGTATTGTTCTATATGTATAAATGCGTAGGCTTCAAGGAGCTCCTGAACATTTACCTGAGGAAGGAGGAAGTCTCCGAAAGCTTGTGAATTTAAAATAAAATTGCTGGACTATAACTTGGTGTTGTAAAATTGTTTACAATTGTCAACCCCAGTCCATCACCGGCATCTCCACATCATGATTACCAACAAGCCAGGGGATCAACCCTGGTTCAATGAGCAGTGTAGAAGAGCATTCCAGGAGCAGCACCAGGCATACCTAAAAATGAGGTGCCAACCTGGTGAAGCTACAACTCAGGACTACATGCATGCTAAACAGCGGAAGCAACATGCTATAGACAGAGCTAAGCGATTCCACAACCAACGGATCAGATCAAAGCTCTGCAGTCCTGCCACATCCAATCGTGAATGGTGGTGGACAATTAAACAACTAACGGGAGGAGGAGGCTCTGCAAACATCCCCATCCTCAATGATGGCGGAGTCCAGCACGTGAGTGCAAAAGACAAGGCTGAAGCGTTTGCAACCATCTTCAGCCAGAAGTGCTGAGTGGATGATCCATCTCAGCCTCCTCCCGATATCCCCACCGTAACAAAGGCCAGTCTTCGGCCAATTCGATTCACTCCACGTGATATCAAGAAACGGCTGAGTGCACTGGATACAGCAAAGGCTATGGGCCCCGACAACATCCCAGCTGTAGTGCTGAAGACTTGTGCTCCAGAACTAGCTGCGCCTCTAGCCAAGCTGTTCCAGTACAGCTACAACACTGGCATCTACCCGACAATGTGGAAAATTGCCCAGGTATGTCCTATCCACAAAAGCAGGACAAATCCAATCCGGCCAATTACCGCCCCATCAGTCTACTCTCAATCATCAGCAAAGTGATGGAAGGTGTCGTCGACAGTGCTATCAAGCGGCACTTACTCACCAATAACCTGCTCACCAATGCTCAGTTTGGGTTCCGCCAGGACCACTCGGCTCCAGACCTCATTACAGCCTTGGTCCAAACATGGACAAAAGAGCTGAATTCCAGATGTGAAGTGAGAGTGACTGCCCTTGACATCAAGGCAGCATTTGACCAAGTGTGGCACCAAGGAGCCCTAGTAAAATTGAAGTCAATGGGAATCAGGGGGAAAGCTCTCCAGTGGCTGGAGTCATACCTAGCACAAAGGAAGATGGTAGTGGTTGTTGGAGGCCAATCATCTCAGCCCCAGGACATTGCTGCAGGAGTTCCTCAGGGCAGTGTCCTAGGCCCAACCATCTTCAGCTGCTTCATCAATAACCTTCCCTCCATCATAAGGTCAGAAATGGGGATGTTCGCTGATGATTGCACAGTGTTCAGTTCCATTCGCAACCCCTCAGATAATGAAGCAGTCCGAGCCCGCATGCAGCAAGGCCTGGACAGCATCCAGGCTTGGGCTCATAAGTGGCAAATAACATTTGCGCCAGATAAGTGCCAGGCAATGACCATCTCCAACAAGAGAGAGTCTAACCACCTGCCCTTGACATTCAACGGCATTACCATCGCCGAATCCCCCACCATCAACATCCTGGAGGTCACCATTGACCAGAAACTTAACTGGACCAGCCATATAAATACTGTGGCTACAAGAGCAGGTCAGAGGCTGGGTATTCTGTGACCAGTGACTCACCTCCTGACTCCCCAAAGCCTTTCCACCATCTACAAGGCACAAGTCAGGAGTGTGATGGAATACTCTCCACTTGCTTGGATGAGTGCAGCTCCAACAACACTCAAGAAACTGGACACCATCCAAGATAAAGCAGCCCGCTTGATTGGCACCCCATCCACCACCCTAAACATTCACTCCCTTCACCACCTGTGGCTGCAGTGTGCACCATCCACAGGATGCACTGCAGCAACTCGCCAAGGCTTCTTCGACAGCACCTCCCAAACCCGCGATCTCTACCACCTAGAAGGACAAGAGCAGCAGGCGCATGGGAACACCACCACCTGCACGTTCCCCTCCAAGTCACACACCATCCCGACTTGGAAATATATCGCCGTTCCTTCATCGTCGCTGGGTCAAAATCCTGGAACTCCCTTCCTAACAGCACTGTGGGAGAACCGTCACCACACGGACTGCAGCGGTTCAAGAAGGCGGCTCACCACCACCTTCTCAAGGGCAATTAGGGATGGGCAATAAATGCCGGCCTCGCCAGTGACGCCCACATCCCGTGAACGAATGGAAAATAAATGAACTGGAATCAACCTTCCTGGCCCTTCCTTTTCTCCGAAATCTTAGGTTGTCTCCAGCCCCAAACTGTGTAAAATACCAGACCACAGTTCTGCTGTTCTCACCCTGCTATTAGCTCTATTACCTACATCTCCAAAGAAATGGGACCAACACTCTAAACAGGAGGGACACTCAGTCATCAATTAAAACAAAATTAGCGATTGTTGGCTGCAGCTGCAGTTTTTAAGCAAAAAGCAGCCAAAGTCCACTGATATTAATCGAACATTGTACGTTGGTAAAAGCTACATCCGTGGCACAATGCATTCCAAACTCTTTCATTTGAAAGCAAGAATGCAGTGATTTATAATCATTAATAACAAAAGCATAACCTTTTTACAATGCCTAATTTATGGATAATGTGCAAAGATTATTGAACTTTGTCTTTATTAAGTTACCTGCACATTACCCAGAGAGCCAGAGTTCATGTTGTTGCTTGGTGATGAGGAATTGGGTAAAGATCACTCTGAGAACGTACAGGAGAAACGTCCATTCCCCTCGATTTCATTCCTGAGAACTTTACATCATTTTGACTTCATTTAGGATTTTTAAATATCTTTTTAAAAAAATATTGTACTGTAATGTATGGAGAGCCAGCCATTGCCTCATTCCTGCCTCTGAGTCAGAAGGTGAAGATCTGGAGTGCCAGTCCAGACAGTTCCAGCAAGTGGAGACTCGAATAGGCTCTCTAAATATAGGGTTAACCTGCAGTGGGGGACTGGCGTCTGCACAGGGTGGCCATTGGCTCAGTGTATTGTTTTAAATAGTTTAAATAACAGCATACATGGGTTTATGTTGCAATATCTCTGCAAACATATCCCTTCAATATAATGTAAACATGTTGAGAAAGGGGCACTGCAGGACTACAGCTAATTTATAAAGGCCATGATGATTTTCAATTGCATTCATTTGTGGTGACTGGAGCCTGATGCAGGTATCAGTCACTTTGTGAAAAATGGACTCTCTGGTGCTGGATGCCTGTAAACTCCTGGATCACGGCCACTCCTGCAAGTGAACATCCACTGGAAGTAGTTTTAAAGCTGTCCAGCTGAACTTTTGGATGGATGTAGATCCCTTTTGGTTTCTTTGTACTGCACTATTGTTCTTGTATTTAGATCGGGTCTTTAATTTGTTCCCTTTTGCTTAGTTTGAATTCAGTTTCCTAATCGTTCAAGATACTTTGCCTGACATAAGCAACGTCACCCTGTGCATATCATGAACATTCTTTGAGAGTTCCCCTCGCCCTTCAGGAGACAGAGCATAAAAAGGAATTCTTTAGCTAGGGGAAGAGGCAAGTATTTGCATTGGAGCAGGGCTCAGTCAATCCACGCCCATCCAAGGACAGCTGTGTATGGACCATGACCATTTTCGGGACATGTTGGAAGAGCTGCGTCTGAGCTCCTTATGCTGCACCAGGGAGCTTTGGCATTTCCTGCCGGGAGTCCCCCAAGCTTCCTCCACGATTGGCAAGCCTTCCCTAGGAACTGTACCTCGAGGTGGTGGGAAGGCTTGAATGCTCCTATGACCTGAGAGTTATACTGGTGGGAGTATACCTCCTGGTAGCGCTTCCCAAGACAGACAAGTCAAAAGACAGGATCTGGACCAAAGATGCACTGTCCTTCGGGTAAGGGGTTGTGAAACAGGCCTTTTTTTCATGAAAGAACCCAGAAACAAGACGAGTCTGTTACAGACAAATATGTGGAGAACCACAATCTGTTGGATGTGAGGCAAGATGATATCCTGATGGAGTCAAATATCTTGCTCTGGGCAGACAGCAGTGGAAGAAATGGGTTGCCTCATATGCTACTAGGGACAGGAGACTCGAACTAACACGACTGACTTGGCTCTGCCAGTGGTGGTGAAAGTCACAACAGCCATGAACCTTTTTGCCATGGGATCCATGCAGGGTGCTACAGGTGGTATATACTAGTTCAGCCAGTAGGCTGTGCACCATTGCATACAGGAGGCCAGTGAAGCATCATTTTCAAAAGGATGAGGAACAGCAGCGAGAGAGAGCTCTTCATTTCTTCAGAGTGGCTAGATTTCCCAAGTTGTGTGACCTCATCAATGGAACACACATAGCCGTAAAAAGGTACGTAGCCTAGTTGTTATTGTACAGCACTATCAACCGAGGGGTTATGGGGTCCAATCCCACCATGGCAAGTTGTAAAATTGAATTCAATTAATCTGGTAATTTATAGACTGGCAACATGATAAAAATGACCATGATCAACATGGCCATAAAATTGTTGTAAAAACCCAATGGGCCACTAATGTTCTTTAGGGAAGGGATTTTCCACCCCTACCCAGTCTGGCCTATGTATGATTACAGTCCTAAACTAACTGGTTGATTCTTAATGTTCTCGGCACAATTATAGACAGGCAATAAATATTGCTTTACCATTGTTCCCTCATCCCAAGAATAAATTTTTTAAAATGGTCTCATTTCAACAATGCCATTGTATTAACATGCAGGTCATGTGTGACACTGGGACTGTGTCCTGCAGGTTTTATGTGACACTGGGACTGTGTCCTGCAGGTTTTATGTGGCACTGGGACTGTGTCCTGCAGGTTCTGTGTGGCACTGGGACTGTGTCGTGCAGGTTTTATGTGGCACTGGGATTGTGTCCTGCAGGTTTTATGTGACACTGGGACTGTGTCCTGCAGGTTTTATGTGGCACTGGGACTGTGTCCTGCAGGTTATATGTGACACTGGGATTGTGTCCTGCAGGTTTTATGTGGCACTGGGATTGTGTCCTGCAGGTTTTATGTGGCACTGGGACTGTGTCGTGCAGGTTTTATGTGACACTGGGACTGTGTCCTGCAGGTTTTATGTGGCACTGGGACTGTGTCCTGCAGGTTTTATGTGGCACTGGGACTGTGTCCTGCAGGTTTTATGTGGCACTGGGACTGTGTCCTGCAGGTTTTATGTGGCACTGGGACTGTGTCCTGCAGGTTATATGTGACACTGGGATTGTGTCCTGCAGGTTTTATGTGGCACTGGGACTGTGTCCTGCAGGTTTTATGTGGCACTGGGACTGTGTCCTGCAGGTTTTATGTGGCACTGGGACTGTGTCCTGCAGGTTATATGTGACACTGGGATTGTGTCCTGCAGGTTTTATGTGGCACTGGGACTGTGTCCTGCAGGTAGAATCCAGATACACTGGAAGCTGCCTCAATACATTAATTTTACGCCAGTCTACAGTCCCAACCTCATTTCAAGGCTGTTCTGCCTGATTGATGCATCCTGAATGATCAAGGGTATCCTCTTCAGCCCTGGCTGATGACACCAGTTTGAAACCCCCCAAGCACAGTGAAAAGAAAATGTAGTGAGATACATGCATGTAGAAGGTTAACACATGGCTGGAGAAATGGTGCAGGAGGGAGGGCTTCAGATTCCTGGGGCATTGAGACCTGTTCTGGGGCAGGAGGGATCTGTTCAAGATGGACGAGTTGCAACACAACAGAGCTGGGTCCAATTTCCTAGTTGAGAGGTTAACTAGTGCTGTGGGGGAGGGTTTAAACTCATTTGGCAGGGGGAGGGGCACCAGGATGAAACTTCAGAGAGGAGAAACAAGGTACACAGAGGACTGGGAGAGACAAACACCTTTAGAATAAAGAGCAGTTCAGAAATAGGAGGGATCAGACTGGGGGAAATGTGAGGCAGTCTAAGAGTGTTTGGAGTGCATGTGTGTAAATGCACGGAGTGTGGTGAATCAGGTCGGTGAGCTGCAGGATCAAGTCACCAAATGGGACTATGGTATAGCGGGAATAACAGAGACCTGGGTCAAAGAAGGGGAGGATTGGGAACTTAATATTCCTGGTTACAAGGTATTCAGGAGAGATAGGGAAGGAAAGAAAGGAAGTGGGGGGACAGTATTGATCAAAGAGACTAGTGTAGCACTGGAGAGGGATGATGTAGTTGAGGGATCAAAGACAGAATCTATTTGGTTAGAATTAAGGAACAATCGAGGTGCCATTACACTACTGGGTGTATTCTATAGACCACCAACTAGTGGGAAGGAGATAGAGGAGCAAATTTGCAGGGAAATTACAGAGAGGTGCAAGAACTATAGAGTAGTGATAATGGGGGACTTCAATTATCCCAATATAGACTGGGATAGTAACAGTGTAAAGGGCAAAGAGGGGGAGGAATTCCTGAAATGTGTTCAAGAGAACTTTCTTGATCAGTGTGTTTCTAGCCCAGCGAGGAAGGAAGCAGTGCTGGATCTAATTCTGGGGAATGAAGTGGGGCAGGTGGAACATGTTTCAGTGGGGGAGCATTTGGGAAACAGTGATCACAATATCATAGTTCTAAACTGGACAGCCCGGCGGTGTAGGATAGAATACTAGAGCCTGATCTTCAGTTGCTTCCAAGCCTTTATTCACAGAGCTCCACATTACACGCACCACACCCTAGATCAGCTCTCTGATATATGGAGACAAGAGAGTTCCCAATTGCTAAGCACCTCCTGAATACAATTAACACTAATTGATATAAATCACATGATACAATTAACATCATTAGGTTTAGAATAGTTATGGAAAAGGACAAGAAACGATCAAGAGTAAAAATATTTAACTGGAGGAGGGCTAATTACAGTGAGTTGGAAAGGGATCTGGCCCAGGTGGATTGGAATCAGAAATTGGAAGGCAGAACAGTAAATGAACAATGGGAGGCCTTCAAGGAGGAGATAGTTCGGGTACAGAGTAGAGAAATTCCCAGGAGGGGGAAAGGAAGAGCATCCAAAACTAGAGCTCCCTGGATGACTAAAGATATAGAGAGTAATGTGAAACAGAAAAAGGCTTATGACGAATGTAAGTTTATAATACAGTCGAGAATCAGGCTGAATACAGGAAGTACAGAGGAGATCTAAAAAAGGGAATAAGAGGGTCAAAGAGAGAGAATGGGAATAGATTAACAGCTAACATAAAAGGGGATCCAAAAGTCATTTATAAACATATAAATAGTAAAAGGGTGGTCAAAGGAAGGGTGGGGCTGATCAGGGCCGAGAAAGGAGATCTTCTTGTGGAGGCAGAGGGCATGGCTGAGGTACGAAATGAACACTTCACATCGGTCTTCAATAGAGAATTTAATCCCGCTAATCGAGAAGAGAGAAAACAGGGAACTACAGGCCAGTTAGCCTGACATCAGTCGTCAGGAAAATGCTGGAATCTATTATTAAGGAAGTGGTAACAGGGCACTTAGAAAATCATAATATGATTAGGCAGAGTCAACATGGTTCATGAAAGGGAAATCGTGTTTGACAAATTTATTAGAGTTTTTTGAGGGTGTAACTAGCAGGATAGATAAAGGGGAACCAGTGGGTGTCGTATATTTGGATTTTCAAAAGGCATTTGAGGGGCCATATGGCCAACTCCTGCTCCTATATCTTATATTCATGTTTTTCTAAGAAGATTCTGCCAATGTCACGGTAAAGGAGGAGGTAGTAGCGATATTCGATGGGATAAAAATAGATAAAGAGGAGCTACTTAAAAGATTGGCAGAACTCAAAGTAGAAAAGTCACCCGGTCCGGATGGGAGGCATCCCAGGTTACTGAGGGAAGTAAGGGTGGAAATTGCGGAGGCTCTGGCCACAATCTTCCAATCATCCTTAGATATGGGGATGGTGCCAGAGGACTGGAGGATTGCAAATGTTACACCCCTGTTCAAAAAAGGGGAGAGGGATAAACCTGGTAATTACAGGCCAGTCAGACTAATGTCGGTGGTGGGGAAACTTTTAGAGACAATAATCCGGGACAAAATTAACCAGAAGTTGGAAAAGTCTGGGTTAATAAATGAAAGTCAGCACGGATTTGTTAAAGGAAAATCATGTTTGATTAACTTCTTTGATGAAGTAACGGAGAGGGTTGATGAGGGTTGATGTGAACATGGACTTTCAAAAGGCATTTGATAAAGTACCGCACAAATTAAAGCTCGTGGGATTAAAAGGACAGTGACAGCGTGGATACAAAATTGGCTAAAGGACAGAAAGCAGAGAGTAGTGGTGAACGGTTGTTTTTCAGACTGGAGGGAAGTTTACAGTGGTGTTCCCCAGGGGTCAGTATTAGGACCACTGCTCTTTTTGATATATATTCTTGACCTGGACTTGGGTATAGAGGGTATAATTTCAAAGTTTGCAGATGACACAAAACTCGGGAATGTAGTAAACAATGTGGAGCATTGTAACATAAGAACATAAGAAATAGGAGCAGGAGTAGGCCATTCGGCCCCTCGAGCCTGCTCCGCCATTCAATCAGATCATGGCTGATATTCGACCTCAACTCCACTTTCCCGCCCGATCCCCATATCCCTTGATTCCCTCAGAGTCCAAAAATCTATCGATCTCAGTCTTGAATATATTCAATGACTCAGCATCCACAGCCCTCTGGGGTAGAGAATTCTAAAGATTCACAACCCTCTGAGTGAAGAAATTCCTCCCCATCTCAGTCTTAAATGGCCGACCCCCTATCCTGACACTATGACCCCTAGTTCTAGACTCTCCAGCCAGAGGAAACAGCCTCTCAGCATCTACCCTGTCAAGCCCTTCCATAACCTTATATGTTTGAATGAGATCACCTCTCATTCTTCTATAACTCCAGAGAGTATTGGCCCATTCTACTCAATCTCTCCTCATAGGACAACCCTCTCATCCCAGGAATCAATCTAGTGAACCTTCGTTGCACCGCCTCTAAGGCAAGTATATCCTTCCTTAGATAAGGAGACCAAAACTGTACACAGTACTCCAGGTGTGGTCTCACCAAAGCCCTGTACAATTGTAGCAAGACTTCCTTACTCTTGTACTCCAACCCCCCTTGCAATAAAGGCCAACATGCCATTTGCTTTCCTAATTGCTTGCTGTATCTGCATACTAACTTTCTGTGTTTCTTGTACAAGGACACCCAAATCTCTCTGAACACCAACATTTAATAGTTTCTCACCATTTAAAAAATATTCTGTTTTTCTATTCTTCCTACCAAAGTGAATAACCTCACATTTCCCCACATTATACTCCATCTGCCACCTTCTTGCCCACTCACTTAACCTGTCTATATCCGTTTGCAGACTATTTGGTGGTGATTTTAAACCCCAAGAACGGGTGGGTTGGGGACGGGTGGGAGTTGAAAATTGTTGTATTTTTGATCACGACCGCAACCCGGCTTTATTTCCGGGTTTAACGTCAGTGTGGAAAAGTCCAGGATTCCCACTGGGAATGCAAAATCCGAAAATTTTGCGGTCATGACCCAAAAAACAACTATTTTCAACTCCCACCTGTCCCAACCCACCCATTCTTGGGGTTTAAAATCACCCTCTTTATGTCCTCTTCACAGCTTACTTTCCCACCTAGCTTTGTATCGTCAGCAAACTTGGATACATTACACTTGGTCCCTTCATCTAAGTCATTAATATAGATTGTAAATAGCTGAGGCCCAAGCACTGATCCCTGTGGCACCCCACTAGTTACAGCCTGACAACCTGAGAGTTTATCCCTACTCTCTGTTTTCTGTCGTTAACCAATCCTCTATCCATGCTAATATATTACCCCCAATCCCATGAGCCCTTATCTTGTGTAACAACCTTTTATGGGGCACCTTATCGAATGGCTTTTGAAAATCCAAATATACGACATCCACTGGTTCCCCTTTATCTACCCTGCTAGTTACATCCTCAAAAAACTCGAATAGATTTGTCAAACATGATTTCCCTTTCATAAAACCATGTTGACTCTGTCTAATCATATTATGATTTTCGAAGTGCCCTGTTACCACTTCCTTAATAATGGATTCCTGCATTTCCCTGCTACTGATGTCAGGCTAACTGGCCTGTAGTTCCCTGTTTTCTCTCCCTCCTTTCTTGAATAGCGGGGTTACGATTGTTACATTCCAATCCACTGGGACCATTCAACAAGGGGGCACAATTCTAAAAGGGATACAGGAACAGAGAGATCTGGGGGTATATGTGCACAAATCGTTGAAGGTGGCAGGACAGGTTGAGAAAGCGGTTAAAAAAGCATACGGGATCCTGGGCTTTATAAATAGATGTGGAGATGCCGGTGATGGACTGGGGTTGACAATTGTAAACAATTTTACAACACCAAGTTATAGTCCAGCAATTTTATTTTAAATTCACAAGCTTTCGGAGGCTTCCCCCTTTGTCAGGTGAACATCGAAGGGGGAAGCCTCCGAAAGCTTATGAATTTAAAATAAAATTGTTGGACTATAACTTGGCGTTGTAAAATTGTTTACAATTTATAAATAGAGGCATAGAGTACAAAAGCAAGGAAGTTATGATGAACCTTTATAAAACACTGGTTCGGCCACAACTGGAGTATTGTGTCCAGTTCTGGGCACCGCACTTTAGGAAAGATGTGAAGGCCTTAGAGAGGGTGCAGAGGAGATTTACTAGAATGATTCCAGGGATGAGGGACTTTAGTTACGTGGATAGACTGGAGAAGCTGGGGTTGTTCTCCTTGGAACAGAGACGGTTGCGAGGAGATTTGATCGAGGTGTTCAAAATCATGAAGGGTCCAGACAGAGTAGATAGAGAGAAACTGTTCCCATTGGCGGAAGGGTATTAAGGGATATAGGCCAAAGACAGGTATATGGAGTTAGATCACAGATCAGCCATGATCTTATCAAATGGCGGAGCAGGCACGAGGGGCTGAATGGCCTCCTCCTGTTCCTATGTTCTTATGTTTCCTAAGGGTCAAGAACCAGAGGACATAGATTTAAGGTGATTGGTAAAAGAACCAAAGGTGACATGAGGAAAAACTTTTTTACACAGCGAGTGGTTAGGTTCTGGAATGCACTGCCCGAGGGGGTGGTGGAGGCAGATTCAATCATGGCCTTCAAAAGGGAACTGGATAAGTACTTGAAGGGAAAAAATTTGCAGGGCTACGGGGATAGGGCGGGGGAGTGGGACTAGCTGGATTGCTCTTGCATAGAGCCAGCCCGGACTCGATGGGCCGAATGCCTCTAACATGCTGTAACCTTTCTATGATTCTATGATTCTCAACCTGCCCTGCCACCTTCAACGACCTGTGCACATATACCCCCAGGTCTCTCTGTTCCTGTACACCTTTAGAATTGGACCCTCTAGTTTATATTGCCTCTCCTCGTTCTTCCTACCGAAATGTATCACATCGCATTTTTCTGTATTAAATTTTATCTACCACGTGTCCGCCCATTCCACCAGCCTGTCTATATCCTCTTGAAGTCTATCACTATCCTCCTCACTGTTCACTGCCCTTCCAAGTTTTGTGTCATCTGCAAATTTTGAAATTGTGCCCTGTACACCCAAGTCCAAGTCATTAATATATATCAAGAAAAGCAGTGGTCCCAGCACTGACCCCTGGGGAACACCACTGTACACCTCCCTCCAGTCTGAAAAACAACCCTTCACCACTACTCTCTGTTTCCTGTCACTTAGCCAATTCTGTATCCATGTTGCTACTGCCCCCTTTATTCCATGGGCTTCAATCTTGATGACAAGCCTATTATGCGGCACTTTATCAAATGCCTTTTGAAAGTCCATTTACACCACATCAACTGCACTGCCCTTATCGACCCTCTCTGTTACCTCATCAAAAAACTCTAACAAGTTAGTAAAACATGATTTGCCTTTAACAAATCCGTGCTGGCTTTCCCTAATCAATCCACACTTGTCCAAGTGACTGTTAATTCTGTCCCGGATTATTGTTTCTAAAAGTTTCCCCACCACTGAGGTTAAACTGACTGGCCTGTAGTTGCTGGGTTTATCCTTACACCCTTTTTTGAACAAGGGTGTAATATTTTCAATTCTCCAGTCCTCTGGCACCACCCCTGTATCTAAGGATGTTTGGAAGATTATGGCCAGTACCTCCACAATTTCCACCCTTACTTCCCTCAGCAACCTAGGATGCATCCCATCCGGACCGGGTGATTTATCTACTTTAAGTACAGCTAGCCTTTCTAATACGTAGAATCATAGAAAATTTACAGCACAGAAGGAGGCCATTTGGCCCATTGTGTCCTCTCCAGCCGAAAATGAGCCACCCAGCCTAATCCCACTTTCCAGCTCTTGGTCCGTAGCCCTGTAGGTTACAGCTCTTCAGGTGCACATCCAGGTATTTTTTAAATGAGTTGAGGGTTTCTGCCTCTCCCACCCTCTCAGGCAGTGAGTTCCAGACCCCCACCACCCTCTGGGAGAAAAAAGTTTTCCTCAGCTCCCCTCTAATCCTTCTACCAATCACTTTAAATCTATGCCCCCTGGTTATTGGCCCCTCCACGAAGGGAAATAGGTCCTTCCTATCCACACTATCTTGGCCCCTCATAATTTTGTACACCTCAATTAAATCGCCCCTCATAACAACAAAAGAACATAAGAAATAGGAGCAGGAGTAGGCCATCCGGCCCCTCGAGCCTGCTCCGCCATTCAATAAGATCATGGCTGATCTTCTATCTCAACACCATTTTCCTGCACCATCCCCATATCCCTCGATGCCTTTAATATCTAGAAATCTATCAATCTCTGTTTTGAATGTACTCAATGACTGAGCCTCCACAGCCCTCTGGGATAGAGAATTCCAAAGATTCACCACACTCTGAGTGAAGAAATTTCTCCTCATCTCAGTCCGAAATGGCCGACCCCTTATTCTGAGACTATGACCCCTGGTTCTAGATTCCCCAGCCAGGGGAAACATCCTCCCTGCATCTACCCTGTCGAGCCCTGTAAGAATTTTGTATGTTTCAATGAGATCAACTCTCATTCTTCTAAACTCCAGAGAATACAGGCCGAGTCGACCCAATCTCTCCTCATACGACAGTCCTGCCATCCCAGGAATCAGTCTGGTGAACCTTCGCTGTACTCCCTCTATGGCAAGTATATCCTTTCTTAGGTCAGGAGACCAAAATTATACACAATACTCCAGGTGTGGTCTCACCAAGGCCCTGTATAATTGCAGTAAGACATCTTTACTCCTGTACTCAAATCCTCTTGTAATAAAGGCCAACATACCATTTGCCTTCCTAATTGCTTGCTGCACCTGCATGTTTGCTTTCAGTGACTCATGTACAAGGACACCCAGGTCCCTTTGAACATCAACATTTCCCAATCTCTCACCATTTAAAAAATACTCTGCATTTCTGTTTTTCCTACAAAGTGGATAACTTCACATTTTTCCACATTATATTCCATCTGCCATGTTCTTGCCCACTCACTGAGCCTGTCTATATCCCCTTGAAGCCTCTTTGCATCCTCCTCACAACTCTCATTCCCACCTAGTTTTGTGTCATCAGCAAACTTGGAAATATTACATTTGGTCCCCTCATTCAAATCATTGATATATATTGGGCCTGATTTTACCAGGGCTGCGGGTTCTCGGCGGGGGGGCTAGCGGGCGCGTGGGTAACGCGCCCGGTGAAATTAGTCAGCTCCCCGCGCGATTGTAGCAGACAATCCACTAATTGGATCCACTTACCTGCTCCTCCGGGTTCCCCACTGCTGATCTGCGCGTCGGGCGGGCTGCACATGCGCAGTAAGGTCTGTCAGCTGGAGGAGCTCTATTTAAAGGGGCAGTCCTCCACTGACAGATGCTGCAACAAACAGAAAAAATCACAGCATGGAGCAGCCCAGGGGGAAGGCTGCTCCCAGGTTAATGATGCCTCACTCCAGGTATCAATACATGGGGTGAGGAGGAGGGGGAGGACAGAGATCTTCCCCCCGGCGGGCGGGAGGAAGTGGCCTGCCTCCGCCACCAGGAAGGCCTGGCTCAAGGTGGCAGAGGAGGTCACCTGCACCACCAACATATCGCCCACCTGCATACAGTGCAGGAGGCGCTCCAATGACCTCAGTAGGTCAGCCAAAGTGAGTATACTTACTCTTTCCCCTGCACTCCGTCTGCCACATCACCGCCCCCATCCCACATCTCCTTCTGCACTGCCAACACTACTCTGTCACATCACCCCTCATACCCACTCAAACCTCATCCTCATCTGACCTGCACCTACTCACCTCGCCAGTACTCATCCCGCCACTACCACGCAACCCAATCCTCATACAATCTCATGGCTCTATCTCATACTCACCCTCTCGTGCATCTCTCTCACGGTCAGCCTCACTCAACCTGCCACTACCTGTGCTGCAGCCACAGGGCATGCATCACATATGTGCAGTGGGCAGCGTAAGGCAAAGATTTCATGAGCACAAAGGGGATGCACAAGGGTGTTTGAGGGTTTGTCATGTTTTTTATTTATATTTGATTTTAGTTCAACTCACATTAAATATTATATTGTCACCTCTACTGCCACGTCTTGGCCATTCTTGACTGGTTTGTGTAATAAGTCCCTTTCATGAGGTTCACCATGAACCCCCACACTTGATGCCACCCATTGGGTCACCCTACAGTGGGACTTGTGCCAAAATTGGGAGAGCTGTCCCACAGACTAGTCAAGCAACAGCCTGACATAGCCATACTCACAGAATCATACCTTTCAGCCAACGTCCCAGACTCTTCCATCACCATCCCTGGGTATGTCCTGTCCCACCGGCAGGACAGACCTACCAGAGGTGGCGGTACAGTGATATACAGTCAGGAGGGATTGGCCCTGGGAGTCCTCAACATTGACTCTGGACCCCATGAAATCTCATGGCATCAGGTCAAACATGGGCAAGGAAACCTCCTGCTGATAACCACCTACCGCCCTCCCTCAGCTGATGAATCAGTCCTCCTCCATGTTGAGCACCACTTGGAGGAAGCACTGAGGGTAGCAAGGGCACAGAATGTACTCTGGGTGGGGGACTTCAATGTCCATCACCAAGAGTGGCTCGGTAGCACCACGACTGACCGAGCTGGCCGAGTCCTGAAGGACATAGCTGCTAGACTGGGCCTGCGGCAGGTGGTGAGCGAACCAACACGAGGGAAAAACTTACTTGACCTCGTCCTCACCAATCTACCTGTCGCAAATGCATCTGTCCATGACAGTATTGGTAGGAGTGACCACCGCACAGTCCTCGTGGAGATGAAATCCCGTCTTCGCACTGAGAACACCATCCAACGTGTTGTGTGGCACTACCACCATGCTAAATGGGATAGATTCAGAACAGATCTAGCAGCTCAAAACTGGGCATCCATGAGGCGCTGTGGGCCATCAGCAGCAGCAGAATTGTATTCCAGCACAATCTGTAACCTCATGGCCCGGCATATTCCTCACTCTACCATTACGAACAAGCCAGGGGATCAACCCTGGTTCAATGAGGAGTGCAGAAGAGCATGCCAGGAGCAGCACCAGGCGTACCTAAAAATGAGGTGCCAACCTGGTGAAGCTACAACTCAGGACTACATGCATGCTAAACAGCGGAAGCAACATGCTATAGACAGAGCTAAGCGATTCCACAACCAACGGATCAGATCAAAGCTCTGCAGTCCTGCCACATCCAGTCGTGAATGGTGGTGGACAATTAAACAACTAACGGGAGGAGGAGGCTCTGCAAACATCCCCATTCTCAATGATGGCGGAGTCCAGCACGTGAGTGCAAAAGACAAGGCTGAAGCGTTTGCAACCATCTTCAGCCAGAAGTGCCAAGTGGATAATCCATCTCAGCCTCCTCCCGATATCCCCACCATCACGGAAGCCAGTCTTCGGCCAATTCGATTCACTCCACGTGATATCAAGAAACGGCTGAGTGCACTGGATACAGCAAAGGCTATGAGCCCCGACAACATCCCAGCTGTAGTGCTGAAGACTTGTGCTCCAGAACTAGCCGCACCTCTAGCCAAGCTGTTCCAGTACAGCTACAACACTGGCATCCACCCGACAATGTGGAAAATTGCCCAGGTATGTCCTGTCCACAAAAAGCAGGACAAATCCAATCCAGCCAATTACCGCCCCATCAGTCTACTCTCAATCATCAGCAAAGTGATGGAAGGTGTCGTCGACAGTGCTATCAAGCGGCACTTACTCACCAATAACCTGCTCACCGATGCTCAGTTTGGGTTCCGCCAGGACCACTCGGCTCCAGACCTCATTACAGCCTTGGTCCAAACATGGACAAAAGAGCTGAATTCCAGAGGTGAGGTGAGAGTGACTGCCTTTGACATCAAGGCAGCATTTGACCGAGTGTGGCACCAAGGAGCCCTAGTAAAATTGAAGTCAATGGGAATCAGGGGGAAAACTCTCCAGTGGCTGGAGTCATACCGAGCACAAAGGAAGATGGTAGTGGTTGTTGGAGGCCAATCATCTCAGCCCCAGGACATTGCTGCAGGAGTTCCTCAGGGCAGTGTCCTAGGCCCAACCATCTTCAGCTGCTTCATCAATGACCTTCCCTCCATCATAAGGTCAGAAATGGGGATGTTCGCTGATGACTGCACAGTGTTCAGTTCCATTCGCAACCCCTCAGATAATGAAGCAGTCCGAGCCCGCATGCAGCAAGACCTGGACAACATCCAGGCTTGGGCTGATAAGTGGCAAGTAACATTCGCGCCAGATAAGTGCCAGGCAATGACCATCTCCAACAAGAGAGAGTCTAACCACCTCCCCTTGACATTCAACGGCATTACCATCGCCGAATCCCCCACCATCAACATCCTGGGGGTCACCATTGACCAGAAACTTAACTGGACCAGCCATATAAATACTGTGGCTACAAGAGCAGGTCAGAGGCTGGGTATTCTGCGGCGAGTGACTCACCTCCTGACTCCCCAAAGCCTTTCCACCATCTACAAGGCACAAGTCAGGAGTGTGATGGAATACTCTCCACTTGCCTGGATGAGTGCAGCTCCAACAACACTTAAGAAGCTCGACACCATCCAAGATAAAGCAGCCCGCTTGATTGGCACCCCATCCACCACACTAAACATTCACTCCCTTCACCACCGGCGCACAGTGGCTGCA
Organism: Heptranchias perlo; assembly: GCF_035084215.1. Taxonomy (NCBI): domain Eukaryota; kingdom Metazoa; phylum Chordata; class Chondrichthyes; order Hexanchiformes; family Hexanchidae; genus Heptranchias; species Heptranchias perlo. The sequence continues at coordinate 86,095,344 of NC_090334.1, read as the reverse complement.
GTGTGTACCATCCACAGGATGCACTGCAGCAACTCGCCAAGGCTTCTTCGACAGCACCTCCCAAACCCACGACCTCTACCACCTAGAAGGACAAGAGCAGCAGACACATGTGAACAACACCACCTGCACGTTCCCCTCCAAGTCACACACCATCCCGACTTGGAAATATATCGCCGTTCCTTCATTGTCGCTGGGTCAAAATCCTGGAACTCCCTTCCTAACAGCACTGTGGGAGAACCGTCACCACACGGACTGCAGCGGTTCAAGAAGGCGGCTCACCACCACCTTCTCAAGGGCAATTAGGGATGGGCAATAAATGCCGGCATTGCCAGCGACGCCCACATCCCGTGAACGAATAAAAAAAAAAAAAATACGTGCAGTAGGCAGTGTAAGGCAAACGTGTCGTGAGCATGAAGGGGATGCACAAGGGTGTTTGAGGGTTTGTCATGGTTGTTACTTATATTGAATTTCTGACCAACTCACATTACATATTATATTGGCACCACTACTGCCATGTCTTCGCGAATCTTGTCTGGTCTGTGCAATAATGCCCTTTCCTGAGGATCACAATGAAGACCCACAACTGATGCCACCCATTGTGTCACTGCAGAGTGGGTGTAGGTGTATTTGCAGGGCTCTTTTGTGCAGATGACTGGGAGAGGTCGGCGATGTCCCCGGTTGCAGCCTGGAAGGATGCGGAGGAGAAGTTGTTGAGGGCAGTGGTGACTTTGACAGCGACAGGTAAGAAGATGGTGCTGGGGCCAGCCGCTAGCAGCTCGGCATGAAGGAGGCAGCAGATGTCCACGACTACATGTCGAGTGACTCTGAGCCTCCGTGTGCACTGCTGCTCGGAGAGGTCCAGGAAGCTGAGCCTCGGTCTGTGGACCCTGTGGCGAGGGTAGTGCCCTCTGCGATGCATCTCTCTCTGCAGTTGCCCTCCCTCCTGCTATACAGGTGGATGTGTCACAGCACTGTGTTGTGGAGCTCCACGTGTCAGAGGTGGATGGCGAGACTGGTGATGCTGTTCGCCCTCCGAGGAGGTCATGACTGCAGCTACGGCGGCCCCTATCCGCAAGATGTACATCTGAGGGGGTCCGCAAGGTAGGTACATGTCTGTGGACCCCGGGGTAAGTGTGCAGGTTGGTGACTTTGACTGTCAGGAGGAGGGTGGTGGAGGCCAAACTTTGTCCCAAGTGACAGAGTGGCCTCCTGCAATGAGTGAGGGTCTCCCCCCCGACCTGTCAAATGGACCTTTGCAGCTGCCACAGGCTGACGGCTGCAACACGTCCATTTGACCTGGGAGTGTTTCCCCCAGTGTGGGAAACAGTCCCAGTTTGCTCCAAAATCCCACCCCTCCTCACATAATCCCTTAATCAGGTCAGTTAATGACCTGAACAAGCCAAATAAATACTTTCAAGTGGCATCCCACTGGCTTTAATTGCCTGCGGGATTCCCACCAGCGGGGGCTGCGCGCGCACGCCGGCGCGTCAGCGCGGAACCCGGAAGTGCGCGGGTTCGAGGCGCGATCCGGTCCTGCTCCGGGATTTCCCGATTTTCGGGGGCCCCCGCCAGGAACGCACCCGATAGCGGGTGCTAAAATGCTGCCCTTTGTGAATATCTGGGGCCCAAGCACCGATCCCTGCGGTACCCCACTAGTCACAGTCTGCCAACCTGAAAAAGACCCGTTTATTCCGACTCTCTGTTTTCTGTCTGTTAACCAATTCTCAATCCATGCCAGTATATTACCCCCAATTCTGTAATCCCTCATACCTCCTCTTTATCTACTTTAAGTACAGCCAGCCTTTCTAGTACCTCCTCTTTATCAATTTTAAGTACAGCCAGTATCTCAACTACATCTTCCTTTACTGAGACTCTGGCAGCATCTTCTTCCCTGGTAAAGACAGATGCAAAGTACTCATGAGCCTGACATCTGTAGTGGGTAAGTTGTTAGAGGGTATTCTGAGAGACAGGATCTACGGGCATTTGGAGAGGCAGGGACTGATTAGGAACAGTCAGCATGGTTTTGTGAGAGGAAAATCATGTCTCACGAATTTGATTGAGTTTTTTGAAGGGGTAACCAAGAAGATAGATGAGGGCTGTGCAGTAGACGTGGTCTACATGGACTTCAGCAAAGCCTTTGACAAGGTACCGCATGGTAGGTTGTTGCATAAGGTTAAATCTCACGGGATCCAAGGTGAGGTAGCCAATTGGATACAAAATTGGCTTGACGACAGAAGACAGAGGGTGGTTGTAGAGGGTTGTTTTTCAAACTGGATGCCTGTGTCCGCTGTTATTTGTTATTTATATTAATGATTTGGATGAGAATTTAGGAGGCATGGTTAGTAAGTTTGCAGATGACACCAAGATTGGTGGCATTGTGGACAGTGAAGAAGGTTATCTAGGATTGCAACGGGATCTTGATAAATTGGGCCAGTGGGCCGATGAATGGCAGATGGAGTTTAATTTAGATAAATGTGAGGTGATGCATTTTGGTAGATCGAATCGGGCCAGGACCTACTCCCTTAATGGTAGGGCGTTGGGGAGAGTTATAGAACAAAGAGATCTAGGAGTACAGGTTCATAGCTCCTTGAAAGTGGAGTCACAGGTGGATAGGGTGGTGAAGAAGGCATTCAGCATGCTTGGTTTCATTGGTCAGAACATTGAATACAGGAGTTGGGATGTCTTGTTGAAGTTGTACAAGACATTAGTAAGGCCACACTTGGAATACTGTGTACAGTTCTGGTCACCCTATTATAGAAAGGATATTATTAAACTAGAAAGAGTGCAGAAAAGATTTACTAGGATGCTACCGGGACTTGATGGTTTGACTTATAGGGAGAGGTTGGATAGACTGAGACTTTTTTCCCTGGAGAGTAGGAGGTTTAGGGGTGATCTTATAGAAGTCTATAAAATAATGAGGGGCATAGATAAGGTCGATAGTCAAAATCTTTTCCCAAAGGTAGGGGAGTCTATAACGAGGGGGCATAGATTTAAGGTGAGAGGGGAGAGATACAAAAGGGTCCAGAGGGGCAATTTTTTCACTCAAAGGGTGGTGAGTGTCTGGAACGAGCTGCCAGAGGCAGTAGTAGAGGCGGGTACAATTTTGTCTTTTAAAAAGTATTTGGACAGTTACATGGGTAAGATGGGTATAGAGGGATATGGGCCAAGTGCAGGCAACTGGGACTAGCTTAGTGGTATAAACTGGGCGACATGGACATGTTGGGCCGAAGGGCCTGTTTCCATGTTGTAACTTCTATGATTCTATGATTCTATGATTTAGTACCTCGGCCATTCCCACTGCCTCCATGTGTAGATCTCTTTTTTGGTCCCTAATCAGTCCCACCCCTCCTCTTAATTCCCGTTTATTGTTTACGTGCCTATAAAAGACTTTTGGATTCCCTTTTATGTTTGCCGCCAGTCTATTCTCATGCTCTTTCTTTGCCCCTCTTATTTCCTTTTTAATTTCCCCTCTGAACTTTCTATATTCTGCCTGTTCTCACTTGTATTATCAACCTGACATCTGTCATACGCTCCCTTTTTTCTGCTTCATCTTACTCTCTATCTCTTTTGTCATCCAGGGTGCTCTGGCTTTAGTTGCCCTCCTTTCTCCCCAGTGGGAATGTACCCAGACTGTACCTGAACCATCTCCTTTTTAAAGGCCGCCCACTGTTCAATTACAGTTTTGCCTGCCAATCTTTGATTCCAATTTACCCGGGCCAGATCTGTTCTCATCCCACTGAAATTGACCCTCCTCCAATTGAGTATTTTTACTTCAGAGTGGTCCACGTCCTTTTCCATAGCTATTCTAAACCTTATGATACTATGATCGCTGTTCCCTAAATGTTCCCCCACTGACACTTGCTCCACTTGGCCCACCTCATTCCCCAGAACCAGATCCAGCAATGCCTCCTTCCTCATTGGGCCGGAAACGTACTGGTCAAGAAAGTTCTCCTGAACTCACTTCAAAAATTCCTCCCCCTCTTTGCCCTTTACACTGTTACTATCCCAGTCTATATTAGGATAGTTGAAGTCCCCCATTATCACTACTCTATAGTTCTTGCACCTCTCTGTAATTTCCCTGCAAATTTGCTCCTCTATCTCCTTCCCACTAGTTGGTGGCCTGTAGAATACACCCAGTAGTGTAATGGCACCTCTATTGTTTCTTAACTCTAACCAAATAGATTCTGTCCTTGACCCCTCCAGGACATCCTCTCTCTCCAGCACTGCAATATTCTCTTTAATCAATACTGCCACCCCCCCCACCTCCTCCTATCTTTCCTTCCCTATCTTTCCCGAACACCTTGTATCCAGGAATATTTAGTCTCCAATCCTGCCCTTTTTTGAGCCAGGTCTCTGTTATCGCCATGACATCATATTCCCATGTGGCTATTTACGCCTGCAGCTCACCAACCTTGTTTACCACACTTCGTGTGTTTACACATGCACTGCAAACCCGTCTTAGACTTTCTTGTACTCTTAGTCTGACCCCATCTAATACTGTACTATTTTTTACTCTAGGCCTATCCTTCTCTCCTGATCCTTTGTGCCCCTTGTTTCTCCTTTCCAATGCTACATCCTGGTGCCCATCCCCCTGCCAAATTAGTTTAAACACCCCCACAACAGTAGTGAACCTCCCACGAGGACATTAGTCCCAGCCCTGTGAGGTACAACCTGTCCGGCCTGTACAGGTCCCACCTCCCCCAGAACTGGTCCCAATGCCCCAGGAATCTAAAGCCCTCCCTCCTGCACCATCTCTCCAGCCACGCATTCATCTGCTCTATCCTCCTATTTCTATACTCGCCAGCGTGTGGCACTGGGAGTAATCCGGAGATTACTACCCTTGAGGTCCTGCTTCTTAATCTCTTTCCTAACTTCTTAAAATTTACCTGCAGGACTTGATCCAAGTTGAGAAAGCTGTTCAAAAAGCATATGGGATCCTGGGCTTTATTAATAGAGCCATAGAGTACAAAAGCAAGGCAGTTATGCTAAACCTTTATAAAACACTGGTGAGGCCTCAGCTGGAGTATTGTGTCCAGTTCTGGGCACCGCACTTTAGGAAAGATGTGAAGGCCTTGGAGAGGGTGCAGAAGAGATTTACTAAAATGGTACCAGGGATGAGGGACTTTAGTTAAGGTGATCGGCAAAAGAACCAGAGGGGAGATGAGGAAACATTTTTTTACGCAGCGAGTTGTGATGATCTGGAATGCGCTGCCTGAAAGGACGGTGGAAGCAGATTCAATAATAACTTTCAAAAGGAAATTGGATAAATACTTAAAGGGAAAACAATTACATGGTTATCGGGAAAGAGCGGGGGAGTGGGACTAATTGAATAGCTCCTTCAAAGAGCCAGCACGAACACTGGTTAAAGGTTTCCAAAATGATTTAGATTAGTTTTACAAGTGGCAAATGGTACATCAGAAAAATGTGGATCATATTGTACATCGGGCCTGAAATTCTGAGGGTGCCATTTCATCGATGGAACTCAGGCAGAAACGGCCAAGTGGCCGGTCGCAACACCAGACATCACCCAATTTAAAATCTACCCCAGGGAGACAAACACAGAGATACACATCTAACAACCAATCACAATGTTTAGTGATCCCTGTACCGTGGGATTGCTCCTCCCAGTACTGTCAGGCCACGATCCCCACTCCCAGTGCTGACAGGGCTATGATCCCACTCCCAGTGCTGACAGGGCTATGATCCCACTCCCAGTGCTGACAGGGCTATGATCCCACTCCCAGTGCTGACAGGGCTATGATCCCATTCCCAGTGCTGACAGGGCTATGATCCCATTCCCAGTGCTGACAGGGCTATGATCCCACTCCCAGTGCTGACACGGCTATGATCCCACTCCCAGTGCTGACAGGGCTATGATCCCATTCCCAGTGCTGACAGGGCTATGATCCCACTCCCAGTGCTGACAGGGCTATGATCCCATTCCCAGTACTGTCAGGCCACGATCCCCACTCCCAGTGCTGACAGGGCTATGATCCCACTCCCAGTGCTGACAGGGCTATGATCCCATTCCCAGTACTGACAGGGCTATGATGCCACTCCCAGTGCTGACAGGGCTATGATCCCACTCCCAGTGCTGACAGGGCTATGATCCCACTCCCAGTGCTGACAGGGCTATGATCCCACTTCCAGTGCTGACAGGGCTATGATCCCACTCCCAGTGCTGACAGGGCTATGATGCCACTCCCAGTGCTGACAGGGCTATGATCCCACTCCCAGTGCTGACAGGGCTATGATCCCACTCCCAGTGCTGACAGGGCTATGATCCCACTTCCAGTGCTGACAGGGCTATGATCCCACTCCCAGTGCTGACAGGGCTATGATCCCACTCCCAGTGCTGACAGGGCTATGATCCCACTCCCAGTGCTGACAGGGCTATGATCCCATTCCCAGTGCTGACAGGGCTATGATCCCATTCCCAGTGCTGACAGGGCTATGATCCCATTCCCAGTGCTGACAGGGCGATGATCCCATTCCCAGTGCTGACAGGGCTATGATCCCATTCCCAGTGCTGACAGGGCTATGATCCCACTCCCAGTGCTGACAGGGCTATGATCCCATTCCCAGTACTGACAGGGCTATGATCCCATTCCCAGTGCTGACAGGGCTATGATCCCATTCCCAGTGCTGACAGGGCGATGATCCCATTCTCAGTGCTGACAGGGCGATGATCCCATTCCCAGTGCTGACAGGGCTATGATCCCACTCCCAGTGCTGACAGGGGTATGATCCCATTCCCAGTACTGACAGGGCTATGATCCCACTCCCAGTACTGTCAGGGCTATGATCCCACTCCCAGTGCTGACAGGGCTATGATCCCATTCCCAGTGCTGACAGGGCGATGATCCCATTCCCAGTGCTGACAGGGCTATGATCCCACTCCCAGTGCTGACAGGGGTATGATCCCATTCCCAGTACTGACAGGGCTATGATCCCACTCCCAGTGCTGACAGGGCTATGATCCCATTCCCAGTGCTGACAGGGCTATGATCCCATTCCCAGTGCTGACAGGGCTATGATCCCGTTCCCAGTGCTGACACACATCAGTCAGTCAGACTTTATGTTTCACACCATCTTGTGTCAAGCCTTTAGTGCACTTTCCATAGTTGTACAAAATATCAGATATCCCGACACAGAATCTCGATCAAAGGAACACCTTCATGTTGCCATAGTCCAGCAGTTTAACTCAGTACAGTCACATTCTGGGACCCTCATCCCAGTTCTGCCAAGGCCTATGGCCATTCCCCATTCCTATCAAAGCCCTCAGCTGTCCCATTTCGAGTGAAGCACAGGGCTGCTCCGAGGAGTAGCCATACCCCACTGCCCCTCCCCTGCACTGCTAAATACCAGGGCTTGGGGATTGCACTGGGGCCTGCTTCCATAGCAACAGAGTGGTGGACCAGAACCCCAGTCTGCCGATGCAATAGGCAATAGGCTATAGACCCTGCCCCAAATTGCAGGGGCTGTGCTATTTGTATAGTTAGGTGAGGCTGTCAGTGCCTGCAGGAGTGCTCCACTGGCACGCCTCCAACTCTGCCCAGAGTCACTCCGCCATAAGTGCCCCCAGGATCCTCCAGGAACAAGGTTTCTGGGACTTTCAGGAGGCTTCAACGGGATTCATGCCACTGAAGCCTTGAGTGAACTGAGTAGAATTGGTGGGATTGGCCCGGGCGTCCCCCTGGCACTCTCCCTTGACTTGGGGATGGGGGACAATTGGTGGAAAGTCCGTCCAGACCCGCCCACCACAAAATGACTGGGCTGAACAAATGGGGCACATTCCCGGCAACACTGGATTCTGGTCCATTTTACAACTCCCCAGGATTGTACTTTGTCCCTGATCAGGGAGTGTGCGAGGGGGGAGTGGGGGGGGAGTGTGGGGGGGGAGTGTGGGGGGGGAGTGTGGGGGGGGAGTGCGGGGGAGGGGGGAGTGGGGGGGGGGAGTGTGCGAGGGGGGAGTGTGGGGGGGGAGTGTGGGGGAGGGGGGAGTGTGCGAGGGGGGAGTGTGCGGGGGGGGAGTGTGGGGGAGGGGGGAGTGCGGGGGAGGGGGGAGTGTGGGGGGTGGAGTGGGGGGGAAGTGTGGGCGGGGGAGTGTGGGGGGGGAGTGTGGGGGAGGGGGGAGTGGGGGGGGGGAGTGGGGGGGGGGAGTGTGCGAGGGGGGAGTGTGGGGGGGGAGTGTGGGGGAGGGGGGAGTGTGCGAGGGGGGAGTGTGCGAGGGGGGAGTGTGGGGGAGGGGGGAGTGCGGGGGAGGGGGGAGTGTGGGGTGTGGAGTGGGGGGGAGTGTGGGCGGGGGAGTGTGGGGGAGGGGGAGAGTGGGGGGGAGTGTGGGCGGGGGAGTGTGGGGGAGGGGGGAGAGTGGGGGGGAGTGTGGGCGGGGGAGTGTGGGGGAGGGGGGAGAGTGGGGGGAGTGTGGGGGGGAGTGTGGGGGGGGAGTGTGGGGGAGGGGGGAGGGGGGAGTGGGGGTGGGAGTGTGGGGGGGGAGTGTGGGGGGGGAGTGTGGGCGGGGGGTGTGGGCGGGGGGTGAGGGCGGGGGGTGAGGGGAAGATTTGGGGGGAGAGAGAGTGGAAGATCAGGTGGGGCACAGGGTAACTCTAAGGCAAGTCATGGCAGCAGAGCTCGCACCCGTGATATGCTCCTCCTGCACTATGTGGGAAGTCATGGACACGACCAGTGTCCCTGGTGACCATGTGTGCAGGAAGTGTGTCCAGCTGCAGCTACTGACTAACCGTATTTCGGAGCTGGAGCTGCGGGTGGATTCACTGTGGAGCATCCGCGATGCTGAGACTGTCGGGGGTGGTGGTGTGTGTCAGCTTCACCTCTGACTTCTGAACGGTTCGAATCGCTCCCACTCCCTGGGTTCTAGACCTTGGACTTATTTGGGGGTTGTGACAAAGTGCAGCAGACAAACTGGTTTTAGTGCAAGAAACTTTGACCTTTATTCAAGAGAGAAAATACAACACAACAATCTTAACACTCTAATAAAATGGGGAACACTTCGGTACACACGAGGGAAATTACAGTAGAAAGATACCTCACCCCTCCCAATCCCACTGTACTCGCTAAGTTGGGCTCTAAAGGACCAGAGATGATGCTCACCAAACGAATCCTTGACAGTTGAGCTGGTTTGCGATTTCGGGGTTTGCTGTATGTGTTGGTTGGTGTCTGCCCTACCCCGGACGCGGTCGAGGACTTCAACTGCGTAGCTGGTCAGTCTTCACGAGTCCGCTGATGCGGTCGGGTGCATCTTGGATCTATCGGGTGAGGACCCACTTTTCTTCGTAAAGGGATAGGATTTAGAGTCTTTTGAGTGGAAAACTCACCCAGAGGTAAGTCAGGAATAGATCGTAGAGTGGAAACTTTGCGGATCTTCGGTTTTCTCCCGAGTTGGTTTTCTTTGGTCGCGGTGGCTCAATATTACCCGGTTGGTTGGTGGTAATATTCGGTTAGTTGTTTCGTAAGGCCCTTGTTGCCGTGAGGTGTCTGATGGTCACTGGGGCTATTGCTCTGGTTTCTTCTTGTGTGTCGGCCGGCTTCTAGAGCTGCTGACCTTCTCTGTTGAACTTCTTTCTGTTGCCCCCTCGCCTTGTTGAACTGTTGTCTCCCGAGCTGACAAACTCCTGGCTGAACTGCCTTGAGAAAACGGGCCTTCAATTATACTAATTGAAGCCTCCTTATCTGTGCGCCAAATCTGACCCGGTTTATTGCAAGATTTTGGCTGGCTCATTAAGAGTAACTTGTTTATGAAATGTGTGAAGTGGTTTCGGGATGTTTTCATCAGTTGTTGAGCTCTTGTTTGATTGTAGTCATTGTGCTCAGGTTTCAAGTTTCCTGACTGGGCCTGAGATTTCCATGGAGTGGGCTGATTGGATTTGTTTGATGCATGTTTTGGCTGGGTCCTGTAATTTGGGTGGGGACTGTTCTTCCGTGGGTCTGATGTCTGAATGTAAATGTCTGATGGGGGCTGAGTGAGGTCACACAGTTCCCCAGACAGTTTGATGAACTCCAATACTCAAACCGTCTATTACAGAGCTTGATCCCAACTCCTGTTGCAGCCTTTTCCTTCACAAGGACAAACATGCCTTTTTTTTGAAAATCTTGGTTTTTGACCTTGAAACACCCTCTGTTAGGCCCAATACATTTCATCACCCTGAAATGGTTAGAAAAGAGTCCAAAGTCCTTTTCTTTAGGGTTTTTCTCCGAGTTTTGGGGGATCTGTGAATTTTGAGAATCTTACAGGGGTCCCTTAGGGAAGAGCGACCATAACATGATAGAATTCCTCATTAAGATGGAGAGTGAAGTAGTCGAATCCGAAACTAGGGTCCTGAATCTAAATAAAGGAAATTACGAAAGTATGAGGTGCGAGTTGGCTATGATAGATTGGGGAACTTTACTAAAAGGGATGACGGTGGATAGGCAATGGCTAATATTTAAAGAACGTGTGCAGGAAATACAACAATTATTGATTCCTGTCTGGCCCAAAAATAAAACAGGAAAGGTGGCTCACCCGTGGCTTACAAAAGAAATTAGGGATAGTATTAGATCCAATGAGGAGACATATAAAATTGCCAGAAAAAGCGGCAAGCCTGAGGATTGGGAGCAGTTCAGAATTCAGCAAAGGAGAACAAAGAGATTGATTAAGAGGGGAAAAATAGAGTATGAGAGTAAACTAGCAGGGAATATAAAAACTGACTGTAAAAGCTTCTATAAATATGTCAAGAGAAAAAGATTAGTGAAGACAAATGTAGGACCCTTACAGTCAGAAATGGGGGAAATTATAATGGGGAACAAAGAAATGGCAGAACAATTAAACACATACTTTGGTTCTGTCTTCACAAAGGAGGACACAAATAACCTGCCGGAAATGTTAGGGAACCAAGGGTCTCGTGAGAGGGAGGAACTGAAGGAAATCAGTATTAGTAAAAAAAATAGTGCTGGGGAAATTAATGGGGCTAAAGGCTGACAAATCCCCAGGGCCTGATAATCTACATCCCAGAGTACTAAAGGAAGTGGCCCTGGAAATAGTGGATGCATTGGTGATCATCTTCCAAAATTCTATAGACTCTGGAACAGTTCCTACAGATTGGAGGGTGGCAAATGTAACCCCACTATTTAAAAAAGGAGGGAGAGAAAAAACAGGGAATTACAGACCAGTTAGCCTAACATCAGTAGTGGGGAAAATCATAGAGTCATAGAGTCATACAGCACGGATAGAGGCCCTTCGGCCCATCGTGTCCGCGCCGGCCATCAGCCCAGTCTACTCTAATCCCATATTCCAGCATTTGGTCCGTAGCCTTGTATGCTATGGCATTTCAAGTGCTCATCCAAATGCTTCTTGAATGTTGTGAGGGTTCCTGCCTCCACAACCCTTTCAGGCAGTGAGTTCCAGACTCCAACCACCCTCTGGGTGAAAAAGTTCTTTCTCAAATCCCCTCTAAACCTCCCGCCTTTTACCTTGAATCTATGTCCCCTTGTTATAGTACCCTCAACGAAGGGAAAAAGCTCCTTAGTATCCATCCTATCTGTGCCCCTCATAATTTTGTACACCTCAATCATGTCCCCCCTCAGCCTCCTCTGCTCCAAGGAAAACAAACCCAATCTTCCCAGTCTCTCTTCATAGCTGAAGCGCTCCAGCCCTGGTAACATCCTGGTGAATCTCCTCTGAACCCTCTCCAAAGCGATCACATCCTTCCTGTAGTGTGGCGACCAGAACTGCACACAGTACTCCAGCTGTGGCCTAACCAGTGTTTTATACAGCTCCATCATAACCTCCTTGCTCTTATATTCTATGCCTCGGCTAATAAAGGCAAGTATCCCATATGCCTTCTTTACCACCTTATCTACCTGTTCCGCCGCCTTCAGGGATCTGTGAACTTGCACACCAAGATCCCTCTGACCCTCTGTCTTGCCTAGGGTCCTCCTCGAGTCTATTATAAAAGATGTGATAACAGAACACTTGGAGGCCATTAACGGGATTGGACAAAGTCAGCATGGGTTTATGAAAGGGAAATCGTGCTTAACAAATCTACTGGAGTTTTTTTGAAGATGTAACTGGTAGAATAGATAGGGGAGAACCAGTGGATGTGATGTATTTGGATTTTCAGAAGGCTTTTGATAAGGTCCCACACAAGAGGTTAGTGTGAAAAATTAAAGCACAAGGGATTGGGGGGAATATACTGGCATGGATTGAGAATTGGTTGACAGACAGGATACAGAGAGTAGGAATAAACGGGTCTTTTTCCGGGTGGCAGGCAGTGACTAATGGGGTACCGCAGGGATCAGTGCTTGGGCCCCAGCTATTCACAATATATATCAATGATTTGGATGAGGGAACTAAATGTAACATTTCCAAGTTTGCAGACGACACAAAGCTGGGGTGGAATGTGAGCTGTGAGGAGGATGTAAAGAGGCTCCAATGTGATTTAGACAAGTTGGGTGAGTGGGCAAGAACATGGCAGATGTAGTATAACGTGGATAAATGTGAGGTTATCCACTTTGGTTGTAAAAACAGAAAGGCAGATTATTATCTGAATGGTGATAGATTGGGAAAAGGGGAGGTGCAACGAGACCTGGGTGTCCTTGTACACCAGTCGCTGAAAGCGAGCATTCAAGTGCAGCAAGCAGTTCGGAAGGCGAATGGTATGTTGGCCTTCATTGCAAGAGGATTTGAGTACAGGAGCTGGGATGTCTTACTGCAGTTGGTGAGACCACATCTGGAGTATTGTGTGCAGTTTTGGTCTCCTTATCTGAGGAAGGTTGTCCTTGCCATGGAGGGAGTGCAACGAAGGTTCACCAGACTGATTCCTGGGATGGCAGGACTGACGTATGAGGAGAGATTGGGTCAACCAGGCCTGTATTCACTAGAGTTTAGAAGAATGAGAGGTGATCTCATTGAAACATATAAAATTCTAACAGGACTAGACGGACTAGATGCAGGGAGGATGCTCCCGATGGCTGGGGAGTCCAGAACCAGGGGTCACAGTCTCAGGATACGGTTTATGCCATTTAGAACCAAGATAAGGAGAAGTTTCTTCTCTCAGAGGGTGGTGAATCTGTGGAATTCTCTACCACAGAAGGCAGTGGAGGCCAAGTCATTAGATGTATTCAAGAAGGAGATAGATATATTTCTTAATGGTAAAGGGATCAAGGGATATGGGGAAAAAGCGGGAACAGGGTACTGAGTTAGACGATTAGCCATGTTCATTTTGAATAGAGGAGCAGGCCCGAAGGGCCGAATGGCCTAATCTTGCTCCTATTTTCTATGTTTCTATGTCACAAGTAAAGTGCCTTAAGCACTCACTGAGGTACATCTGGTTCTTTAACTGTCATCCCACCAGCTTTAATTGCCGGCGGGAGTTCCGGATTCGGGACGCCTGCCACGCACACGGGTGCGTCTGTGGGGAACTCGGAAGTCGGCAGGTTGGAACTGGCTTCCAAACCCACTCTGCGTTTCTGCAATTTTCACAGCCCCCCCCCTCATGCCCCCAACGCACCCACAATTTACGTGTAAAATTGAGCCCCATATCTTCAGACACCCTGAGCAACACCACAGGAGAGGTTCTAACAATATATTAAAATCCTTGTGTTTCTGTACAACATGAAAACTGTTTCATCCTTCGGTCTCTCCTGTGCGACACCCTCACATTAATTTAACTGAGGTAAGGTCACACCTCGCAAGTCAGTCTGCAATACACCCTTTCTCCATCTGTGGAAAACCTTCTGCCTTCAACCTGCCTCAACCTGTTTGCTAAATCTGCTCACTGCAACACTGGCTCTCCCTGATTAACTGAAAATTCTCGAGGTGTTCAGTCACCCTATCCTTAATTATAGACTCCAGCAATTTCCCCACAACAGATGTTAGGCTAACTGGTCTATAATTCCCTGGTTTCCCTCTCTCTCCTTTCTTAAAAAGCGGAGTGACATGTGCAATTTTCCAATCCAAAGGGACAGTTCCTGAATCTAGAGAACTTTGAAAGATTATAGTTAGGGCATCCGCAATGTGCTCACCTACTTCCTTTAAAACCCTGGGATGGAAACCATCTGGTCCTGGGGATTTGTCACTCTTTAGTGCTATTATTTTCTTCATTACTGTTGCTTTGCTTATGTTAATTTTATTGAGTCCCTGTCCCCAATTCAATATTAGTTTTCTTGGGATTTCCGGCATGCTACCCTCTTTTTCTACTGTAAATACTGACGCAAAGTAATTGTTCAACATGTCCGTCATTTCCCCATTGTCAATGACAATATCCCCACTTTCAGTTTTTAAGGGGCCAACACTGCTCCTGACCACCCTCTTTTTCCTAATATAACTATAAAAGTTCTTTGTATTGGTTTTGATATCCCTTGCAAGTTTCTTTTCATACTCTCTTTTTGTAGCTCTTACTATCTGTTCTGTGACCCTTTGTTGATCTTTGTATCTTTCCCATTCGCCAGGATCTGTGCCATTTTTTGCCTTTTTGTATGCCCTTTCCTTATGTCTTATACTGTCCCTTACCTCTTTAGTTGTCCATGGCTGTTTTTTTTGGCAAGTAGAGTTCTTGCCCCTCAGGGGTATAAACCGATTCTGTATCACGTTAAATGTTTCTTTAAACATTTCCCACTGATCATCAGTCGTTTTACCCATTAACAGATTTGCCCAGTTTACTGTGGACAATCTCTGTCTCATCCCATTGAAGTCGGCCTTGCCCAAGTCTAGAATCTTAGCAGCTGATTCACTTTTTTCCCTTTCAAACACTACATTGAACTCGATCATGTTATGATCGCTTGTACTAATTACACGTGTTGTAGCTTTAGTTTGTTTATACCCTATATACGTCAGAAGCAGATTAAGGTGAAGAAGATAGAAAGAAATTCCTCACCTTCACCACCCGGGCAGTAATCTGGTGGAGCAGAGCTCCTGCTCAATGAAGAGCTTGCTCCGTTTTCATCCCAGTGATCTCAATAGCATTAAAATCAAGTGGGTCCTCTAACAGGTGGGTGATCTGCACACTGCACATGCTCAGACTCCAGGCCCTGCCTTCAATTAACAGAATCAGCACTCTTGGACTCGTTAAACTCAGGCTTTTAGTCGGGCCTGAGGCCTTCAAATAAAAAACCCAAAAACAATTCAGTCAACAAATTCAATCATATTACTGTGAAATATATAATTACTTGATTTTTTTAAATGTTTTGGTTCAAACCTTATTTTGGGTATTAGAAATTTCAGCTACTGAGGAAAAATGGGAGAGGAACATTTTTTGAAAAAACATTTTGAGTGATTTAATTGGTTCATCAACCAACTGTGGCAAAGTTGAGACAGGTAAATTTAATGGGAAATGTGGAAATAGGAATTTACAATGGGAAAAACTCACCCAAAAGTGTGACAACAGGAAGTAAGGTTTGGAGACAGGAAGCGCATGATATAAGATCTTTAATATAATATCGATTTAATGTCCATGGTTTGAAGAGAATCCATCTGATTTTCATAGTATAATAACTCGATGAAATTCCTTCTGTGCCAAATAAGATTTGTTCGTAATCACACTCAGCTAATCCTGTGCTGAATTGAGGTAGAGAGAGACTGCAAAGGAGGTAATGAATGAGGAAAGACAGACAGAATATCCATTAGAACTGGCTAGATTCACACTGGAAAGTCAAAATGACAGTTCTGGTCTCCACAATACAAAAAGGATATAAAGGCACTGGAGAAGGTACAAAAAAGATTTACAATGCTGATACCAGAACTGAGAGATTATAACTATCAGGAAAGATTGAGCAGGCTGGGGCTCTTTTCACTAGAACAGAGAAGACTGAGGGGGGACCTGATAGAGGTCTTTAA
Organism: Heptranchias perlo; assembly: GCF_035084215.1. Classification (NCBI taxonomy): domain Eukaryota; kingdom Metazoa; phylum Chordata; class Chondrichthyes; order Hexanchiformes; family Hexanchidae; genus Heptranchias; species Heptranchias perlo. Next base: position 86,079,515 of record NC_090334.1, on the reverse strand, counting down.
AATGATGAAGAGGTTTGATACTCAAAGGGGTCTTTACTCAAAGATGTAATAGAAAGACATCTAGATAATGAAAATACAATAAACAATAGTCAGCACGGATTTCAGAAGGGAAGGTCATGCTTGGCCAAACTTACTGAATTCTTTGAAGAAGTAACAGAAAGGGGAGATGAGGGTAATGTAGTAGATGTAATATATTTAGATTTTCAAAAGGCCTTCGATAAGGTACTGCATTGTAGACCCATGACTAAGGTCAGAGCATGTGGAGTCAGGGGACAAGTAGCAGAATGAATAGCAAGCTGGCTACAAAACAGGAAACGGAGAGTAGGGGTTAAGGGTAGTTACTCAGACTGGTGGAAGGTGGGAAGTGGTGTTCCCCAGGGATCGGTGCTGGGACCACTGTTGTTCACCATTTACATCAACGATTTGGACTCTGGAATCGGAAGTACAATTTCAAAATTTGTGGACGACATGAAATTGGGAGGTGTAGTTAATAGAAAGGAAGAATGCATTAAAATGCAAGAGGAAATTAATTAAAGTTGCAGAATGGACGTGTAATTGGCAAATGTATTTCAATATAGATCAGTGTGAGGTGGTACATTTTGGTAGGAAGAATAAGGGGGCCACACACTGCTTGGATAATAAGAGTAAACGGGGTAGAGGAACAAAGGATCTGGGGGTAGAGATACACAAATCACTAAAAGTAGTGACACAGGTTAATAAGGCCATAAAAAGGCAAATCAAGCACTGGGGTTCACTTCTAGAGGGATAGAATTGAAAAGCAGAGAAGTTATGTTAAACTTGTATCGAACCTTGGTTAGACCACACTTGGAGCACTGTGAACAGTTCTGGTCTCCATATTATAAAAAGGATATAGAGGCACTGGAGAAGGTGCAAAAAAGATTCACAAGGATAATACCAGAACTGAGAGGATATAATTATCAGGAAAGACTGAACAGGCTGGGGCTCTTTTCTCTCGAAAACAGAAAGCTGAGAGGTGACCTGATAGAGATCTTTAAGATTATAGAGTCATAGAGTCATAGAGTTATACGGCACGGATAGAGGCCCTTCGGCCCATCGTGTCCGCGCCGGCCATCAAGCCCTGTCTACTCTAATCCATATGAAAGGGTTCGATAGGGTAGACGTAGAGAAAATGTTTCCACTTGTGGGGGAGACCAAAACTAGAGGCCATAAATATAAGATAGTCACTAATAAATCCAATAGGGAATTCAGGAGAAACTTCTTTACCCAGAGAGTGGTGAGAATGTGGAACTCGCTCCCACAAGGAGTAGTTGAGGTGAATAGTGTAGATACATTTAAAGGGAAGCTGGATAAACACATGGGGGAGAAAGGAATAGAAGGATATGGTGATAGGGTGAGATGGAGTAGGGAGGGAGGTGGTTCGTGTGGAGCATAAACACCGGGATAGACCAGTTGGGCCGAATGGCCTGTTTCTGTGCTGCAGTTTTGATGTAACTCGATGTAACTTGATAGGGTAGACGTAGAGAAGATGTTTCCACTTGTGGGGGAGACAAAACTAGGGGCCATAAATATAAAATAGTCACTAATAAATCCAATAGGGAATTCAGGAGACACTTCTTTACCCAGAGAGTGGTGAGAATGTGGAACTCACTCCCACAAGGAGTAGTTGAAGTGAATAGTGTAGATACATTTAAGGGAAAGTACATGAGGGAGAAAGGAATAGAAGGATATGCTGTGCGAATTAGATGAAGTAGGGAGGGACGAGGCTTGTGTGGAGTATAAATGGCGGCATAAACTAGTTGGGCCGAATGGTCTTTTACTGTGCTGTACATTCTATGTAATCTGGGAAATTGCCCGGGTATGTCCTATCCATAAAAAGTAGAACAAATCGCACCTGTCTGATTATCGCCCTGTCAGTCTACTCTCAATGATCAGCAAAGTGATGGAAGGTGTCGTCGACAGTGCTATCAAGTGGCACTTACTCACCAATAACCTGCTCACCGATGCTCAGTTTGGGTTCCGCCAGGACCACTCGGCTCCTGACCTCATTACAGCCTTGGTCCAAACATGGACAAAAGAGCTGAATTCCAGAGGTGAGGTGAGAGTGACTGCCTTTGATGATAAGGCAGCATTTGACCGAGTGTGGCACCAAGGAGCCCTAGTAAAATTGAAGCCAATGGGAATCAGGGGGAAAACTCTCCAGTGGCTGGAGTCATACCTAGCACAAAGGAAGATGGTAGTGGTTGTTGGAGGCCAATCATCTCAGCCCCAGGACATTGCTGCAGGAGTTCCTCAGGGCAGTGTCCTAGGCCCAACCATCTTCAGCTGCTTCATCAATGACCTTCCCTCCATCATAAGGTCAGAAATGGGGATGTTCACTGATGATTGCACAGTGTTCAGTTCCATTCGCAACCCCTCAGATAATGAAGCATGCAGCAAGACCTGGACAACATCCAGGCTTGGGCTGATAAGTGGCAAGTAACATTTGCGCCAGACAAGTGCCAGGCAATGACCATCTCCAACAAGAGAGAGTCTAACCACCTCCCCTTGACATTCAACGGCATTACCATCGCCGAATCCCCCACCATCAACATCCTGGGGGTCACCATTGACCAGAAATCCAACTGGACCAGCCATATAAATACTGTGGCTACAAGAGCAGGTCAGAGACTGGGTATTCTGTGGCGAGTGACTCACCTCCTGACTCCCCAAAGCCTCTCCACCGTCTACAAGGCACAAGTCAGGAGTGTGATGGAATACTCTCCACTTGCCTGGATGAGTGCAGTGCCAACAACACTCAAGAAGTTCGACACCATCCAGGACAAAGCAGCCCGCTTGATTGGCACCCCATCCACCACCCTAAACATTCACTCCCTTCACCACCGGCGCACAGTGGCTGCAGTGTGTACCATCCACAGGATGCACTGCAGCAACTCGCCAAGGCTTCTTCCACAGCACCTCCCAAACCCGCGACCTCTACCACCTAGAAGGACAAGAGCAGCAGGCACATGGGAACAACACCACCTGCACGTTCCCCTCCAAGTCACACACCATCCCGACTTGGAAATATATCGCTGTTCCTTCATCGTCGCTGGGTCAAAATCCTGGAACTCCCTTCCTAACAGCACTGTGGGAGAACCGTCACCACACGGACTGCAGCGGTTCAAGAAGGCGGCTCACCACCACCTTCTCAAGGGCAATTAGGGATGGGCAATAAATGCCGGCCTCGCCAGCGACGCCCACATCCCATGAATGAATTTTTAAAAATCTCATCCCCAAGTTGCAGGTCATTGGAAGATGCTCCAGTTGGCATTACTCGATGTCAATTTATTGATCGAAGTACCCATAGAATCCACAGCAGAGAAGCAGGCCATTCGGCCCGATTGGTCTATGCCAGTGTTTATACTCCAGGTGAGCCTCCTCCCAGTCTGATCACTGATTCCCACCTTGTCCCTGCATCCCCCGATTCCCATTTCCTTCATGCAACAAGCCTCCCATTAAATGGGCAATTTGTCAGCAGTGGCTCAGTGGGAGCACTCTCACCCCTGAGTCAGAAGGTTGTGGGTTCAAGTCCCACTCCAGAGACTGGAGCCCCATAATCCAGGCCAACACTCCCAGTGTAGTACTGAGGGAGTGCTGCACTGTCGGAGGTGCCCTCTTTTAGATGAGACATTAAACAATGGCCCGTCTGCCCTCTCCAGTGGATGTAAAAGATCCCATAGCCACTATCGGAAGATGAGCAGGGGGGAGTTCTCCCCGGTGACCAGGCCAGTATCAAACAACATCACTAAAACAGATGATCTGGTCATTATCACATTGCTGTTTGTGGGATCTTGCTGTGCGCAAATTAGCTGCCGAGTTTCCTACATTTCAACAGTGACTACACTTCAAAACTACTTTATTGGCTGTGAAGCACTTTGGGTCATGAAAGGTGTTCTGTAAATGCAAGTCTTTCGAAATGCATTGATGTTTTCTGCTCCAAACACTACTCCAAACACTCCAAACACTGCTCCAAACACTCCAAACACTGCTCCAAACACTCCAAACACTCCAAACACTCCAAACACTCCAAACACTGCTCCAAACACTCCAAACACTCCAAACACTCCAAACACTCCAAACACTGCTCCAAACACTGCTCCAAACACTCCAAACACTCCAAACACTCCAAACACTCCAAACACTCCAAACACTCCAAACACTCCAAACACTCCAAACACTCCAAACACTCCAAACACTACTCCAAACACTCCAAACACTCCAAACACTGCTCCAAACACTCCAAACACTCCAAACACTCCAAACACTCCAAACACTACTCCAAACACTCCAAACACTCCAAACACTGCTCCAAACACTCCAAACACTCCAAACACTCCAAACACTCCAAACACTACTCCAAACACTCCAAACACTGCTCCAAACACTCCAAACACTCCAAACACTGCTCCAAACACTGCTCCAAACACTCCAAACACTCCAAACACTCCAAACACTCCAAACACTGCTCCAAACACTCCAAACACTCCAAACACTGCTCCAAACACTCCAAACACTCCAAACACTCCAAACACTCCAAACACTCCAAACACTCCAAACACTCCAAACACTCCAAACACTCCAAACACTGCTCCAAACACTCCAAACACTCCAAACACTCCAAACACTCCAAACACTCCAAACACTCCAAACACTCCAAACACTCCAAACACTCCAAACACTCCAAACACTCCAAACACTCCAAACACTCCAAACACTGCTCCAAACACTCCAAACACTCCAAACACTCCAAACACTCCAAACACTCCAAACACTCCAAACACTGCTCCAAACACTCCAAACACTCCAAACACTCCAAACACTCCAAACACTCCAAACACTCCAAACACTCCAAACACTCCAAACACTCCAAACACTGCTCCAAACACTCCAAACACTCCAAACACTCCAAACACTCCAAACACTCCAAACACTCCAAACACTCCAAACACTCCAAACACTCCAAACACTCCAAACACTCCAAACACTGCTCCAAACACTCCAAACACTCCAAACACTCCAAACACTCCAAACACTCCAAACACTCCAAACACTCCAAACACTGCTCCAAACACTCCAAACACTCCAAACACTCCAAACACTCCAAACACTCCAAACACTCCAAACACTGCTCCAAACACTCCAAACACTCCAAACACTGCTCCAAACACTGCTCCAAACACTCCAAACACTGCTCCAAACACTCCAAACACTCCAAACACTGCTCCAAACACTGCTCCAAACACTCCAAACACTCCAAACACTCCAAACACTCCAAACACTGCTCCAAACACTCCAAACACTCCAAACACTCCAAACACTGCTCCAAACACTCCAAACACTCCAAACACTGCTCCAAACACTCCAAACACTCCAAACACTCCAAACACTCCAAACACTCCAAACACTCCAAACACTGCTCCAAACACTCCAAACACTCCAAACACTCCAAACACTCCAAACACTCCAAACACTCCAAACACTGCTCCAAACACTCCAAACACTCCAAACACTCCAAACACTCCAAACACTCCAAACACTCCAAACACTCCAAACACTCCAAACACTCCAAACACTGCTCCAAACACTCCAAACACTCCAAACACTCCAAACACTCCAAACACTCCAAACACTGCTCCAAACACTCCAAACACTCCAAACACTCCAAACACTCCAAACACTCCAAACACTCCAAACACTCCAAACACTCCAAACACTCCAAACACTCCAAACACTCCAAACACTCCAAACACTCCAAACACTCCAAACACTGCTCCAAACACTCCAAACACTCCAAACACTCCAAACACTCCAAACACTGCTCCAAACACTCCAAACACTCCAAACACTCCAAACACTGCTCCAAACACTGCTCCAAACACTCCAAACACTCCAAACACTCCAAACACTCCAAACACTCCAAACACTCCAAACACTCCAAACACTCCAAACACTCCAAACACTGCTCCAAACACTCCAAACACTCCAAACACTCCAAACACTCCAAACACTCCAAACACTCCAAACACTCCAAACACTCCAAACACTCCAAACACTGCTCCAAACACTCCAAACACTCCAAACACTCCAAACACTCCAAACACTCCAAACACTCCAAACACTCCAAACACTCCAAACACTCCAAACACTCCAAACACTGCTCCAAACACTCCAAACACTCCAAACACTCCAAACACTCCAAACACTGCTCCAAACACTGCTCCAAACACTGCTCCAAACACTCCAAACACTCCAAACACTCCAAACACTGCTCCAAACACTCCAAACACTGCTCCAAACACTGCTCCAAACACTCCAAACACTCCAAACACTCCAAACACTCCAAACACTCCAAACACTCCAAACACTCCAAACACTCCAAACACTCCAAACACTCCAAACACTCCAAACACTCCAAACACTCCAAACACTGCTCCAAACACTCCAAACACTGCTCCAAACACTGCTCCAAACACTGCTCCAAACACTCCAAACACTCCAAACACTGCTCCAAACACTGCTCCAAACACTGCTCCAAACACTGCTCCAAACACTGCTCCAAACACTCCAAACACTCCAAACACTCCAAACACTCCAAACACTCCAAACACTCCAAACACTCCAAACACTCCAAACACTCCAAACACTCCAAACACTCCAAACACTCCAAACACTCCAAACACTCCAAACACTGCTCCAAACACTCCAAACACTGCTCCAAACACTGCTCCAAACACTGCTCCAAACACTCCAAACACTCCAAACACTGCTCCAAACACTGCTCCAAACACTGCTCCAAACACTGCTCCAAACACTGCTCCAAACACTCCAAACACTCCAAACACTCCAAACACTCCAAACACTGCTCCAAACACTCCAAACACTGCTCCAAACACTCCAAACACTCCAAACACTCCAAACACTGCTCCAAACACTGCTCCAAACACTCCAAACACTCCAAACACTCCAAACACTCCAAACACTGCTCCAAACACTCCAAACACTCCAAACACTCCAAACACTCCAAACACTGCTCCAAACACTCCAAACACTCCAAACACTCCAAACACTCCAAACACTCCAAACACTCCAAACACTCCAAACACTCCAAACACTCCAAACACTCCAAACACTCCAAACACTCCAAACACTCCAAACACTCCAAACACTCCAAACACTGCTCCAAACACTGCTCCAAACACTCCAAACACTGCTCCAAACACTCCAAACACTGCTCCAAACACTCCAAACACTCCAAACACTCCAAACACTCCAAACACTCCAAACACTCCAAACACTCCAAACACTCCAAACACTCCAAACACTCCAAACACTCCAAACACTCCAAACACTCCAAACACTCCAAACACTGCTCCAAACACTGCTCCAAACACTCCAAACACTGCTCCAAACACTCCAAACACTCCAAACACTCCAAACACTCCAAACACTGCTCCAAACACTCCAAACACTCCAAACACTCCAAACACTCCAAACACTCCAAACACTCCAAACACTCCAAACACTCCAAACACTCCAAACACTGCTCCAAACACTCCAAACACTCCAAACACTCCAAACACTCCAAACACTCCAAACACTCCAAACACTCCAAACACTCCAAACACTGCTCCAAACACTCCAAACCCTCCAAACACTCCAAACACTCCAAACACTGCTCCAAACACTCCAAACACTCCAAACACTCCAAACACTCCAAACACTCCAAACACTCCAAACACTCCAAACACTCCAAACACTCCAAACACTGCTCCAAACACTCCAAACACTCCAAACACTCCAAACACTCCAAACACTCCAAACACTCCAAACACTCCAAACACTCCAAACACTGCTCCAAACACTCCAAACACTCCAAACACTCCAAACACTCCAAACACTCCAAACACTGCTCCAAACACTCCAAACACTCCAAACACTCCAAACACTCCAAACACTCCAAACACTGCTCCAAACACTCCAAACACTCCAAACACTCCAAACACTCCAAACACTCCAAACACTGCTCCAAACACTCCAAACACTCCAAACACTCCAAACACTCCAAACACTCCAAACACTCCAAACACTCCAAACACTCCAAACACTCCAAACACTCCAAACACTCCAAACACTCCAAACACTGCTCCAAACACTCCAAACACTGCTCCAAACACTCCAAACACTCCAAACACTCCAAACACTCCAAACACTGCTCCAAACACTCCAAACACTCCAAACACTCCAAACACTCCAAACACTCCAAACACTCCAAACACTCCAAACACTCCAAACACTCCAAACACTGCTCCAAACACTCCAAACACTCCAAACACTCCAAACACTCCAAACACTCCAAACACTCCAAACACTCCAAACACTGCTCCAAACACTCCAAACACTCCAAACACTCCAAACACTCCAAACACTCCAAACACTCCAAACACTCCAAACACTCCAAACACTGCTCCAAACACTCCAAACACTCCAAACACTCCAAACACTCCAAACACTCCAAACACTGCTCCAAACACTCCAAACACTCCAAACACTCCAAACACTCCAAACACTCCAAACACTGCTCCAAACACTCCAAACACTCCAAACACTCCAAACACTCCAAACACTCCAAACACTGCTCCAAACACTCCAAACACTCCAAACACTCCAAACACTCCAAACACTCCAAACACTCCAAACACTCCAAACACTCCAAACACTCCAAACACTCCAAACACTCCAAACACTCCAAACACTGCTCCAAACACTCCAAACACTCCAAACACTCCAAACACTGCTCCAAACACTGCTCCAAACACTCCAAACACTCCAAACACTCCAAACACTCCAAACACTGCTCCAAACACTCCAAACACTCCAAACACTCCAAACACTCCAAACACTCCAAACACTCCAAACACTCCAAACACTGCTCCAAACACTCCAAACACTCCAAACACTCCAAACACTCCAAACACTCCAAACACTGCTCCAAACACTCCAAACACTCCAAACACTCCAAACACTCCAAACACTCCAAACACTCCAAACACTCCAAACACTCCAAACACTCCAAACACTCCAAACACTCCAAACACTGCTCCAAACACTCCAAACACTCCAAACACTGCTCCAAACACTGCTCCAAACACTCCAAACACTGCTCCAAACACTCCAAACACTGCTCCAAACACTCCAAACACTGCTCCAAACACTGCTCCAAACACTCCAAACACTGCTCCAAACACTCCAAACACTCCAAACACTCCAAACACTCCAAACACTCCAAACACTCCAAACACTCCAAACACTCCAAACACTCCAAACACTGCTCCAAACACTCCAAACACTCCAAACACTCCAAACACTCCAAACACTGCTCCAAACACTCCAAACACTCCAAACACTCCAAACACTCCAAACACTCCAAACACTCCAAACACTGCTCCAAACACTCCAAACACTCCAAACACTCCAAACACTCCAAACACTGCTCCAAACACTCCAAACACTCCAAACACTCCAAACACTCCAAACACTCCAAACACTCCAAACACTCCAAACACTCCAAACACTCCAAACACTCCAAACACTCCAAACACTCCAAACACTCCAAACACTGCTCCAAACACTCCAAACACTCCAAACACTCCAAACACTCCAAACACTCCAAACACTCCAAACACTCCAAACACTCCAAACACTCCAAACACTGCTCCAAACACTCCAAACACTGCTCCAAACACTCCAAACACTGCTCCAAACACTCCAAACACTCCAAACACTCCAAACACTCCAAACACTCCAAACACTCCAAACACTGCTCCAAACACTCCAAACACTCCAAACACTCCAAACACTCCAAACACTCCAAACACTGCTCCAAACACTCCAAACACTCCAAACACTGCTCCAAACACTCCAAACACTGCTCCAAACACTCCAAACACTCCAAACACTCCAAACACTCCAAACACTCCAAACACTCCAAACACTCCAAACACTCCAAACACTCCAAACACTCCAAACACTGCTCCAAACACTCCAAACACTACTCCAAACACTCCAAACACTGCTCCAAACACTCCAAACACTGCTCCAAACACTGCTCCAAACACTCCAAACACTCCAAACACTCCAAACACTCCAAACACTCCAAACACTCCAAACACTCCAAACACTCCAAACACTCCAAACACTCCAAACACTGCTCCAAACACTCCAAACACTCCAAACACTGCTCCAAACACTCCAAACACTGCTCCAAACACTCCAAACACTCCAAACACTCCAAACACTCCAAACACTCCAAACACTCCAAACACTCCAAACACTCCAAACACTCCAAACACTCCAAACACTCCAAACACTGCTCCAAACACTCCAAACACTCCAAACACTCCAAACACTCCAAACACTCCAAACACTCCAAACACTCCAAACACTCCAAACACTGCTCCAAACACTCCAAACACTCCAAACACTCCAAACACTCCAAACACTCCAAACACTCCAAACACTCCAAACACTCCAAACACTCCAAACACTCCAAACACTCCAAACACTCCAAACACTCCAAACACTCCAAACACTCCAAACACTCCAAACACTCCAAACACTCCAAACACTCCAAACACTCCAAACACTCCAAACACTCCAAACACTCCAAACACTCCAAACACTCCAAACACTCCAAACACTCCAAACACTCCAAACACTCCAAACACTCCAAACACTCCAAACACTCCAAACACTCCAAACACTCCAAACACTCCAAACACTCCAAACACTCCAAACACTCCAAACACTCCAAACACTCCAAACACTCCAAACACTCCAAACACTCCAAACACTCCAAACACTCCAAACACTCCAAACACTCCAAACACTGCTCCAAACACTGCTCCAAACACTCCAAACACTCCAAACACTCCAAACACTCCAAACACTCCAAACACTCCAAACACTCCAAACACTCCAAACACTCCAAACACTCCAAACACTGCTCCAAACACTCCAAACACTCCAAACACTGCTCCAAACACTCCAAACACTCCAAACACTCCAAACACTCCAAACACTCCAAACACTCCAAACACTCCAAACACTCCAAACACTCCAAACACTCCAAACACTCCAAACACTCCAAACACTCCAAACACTGCTCCAAACACTGCTCCAAACACTCCAAACACTCCAAACACTCCAAACACTGCTCCAAACACTCCAAACACTCCAAACACTCCAAACACTCCAAACACTCCAAACACTCCAAACACTCCAAACACTCCAAACACTGCTCCAAACACTCCAAACACTCCAAACACTCCAAACACTCCAAACACTGCTCCAAACACTCCAAACACTCCAAACACTCCAAACACTCCAAACACTGCTCCAAACACTCCAAACACTCCAAACACTCCAAACACTGCTCCAAACACTGCTCCAAACACTCCAAACACTCCAAACACTGCTCCAAACACTGCTCCAAACACTCCAAACACTCCAAACACTCCAAACACTCCAAACACTCCAAACACTCCAAACACTCCAAACACTGCTCCAAACACTGCTCCAAACACTCCAAACACTCCAAACACTCCAAACACTCCAAACACTGCTCCAAACACTCCAAACACTGCTCCAAACACTCCAAACACTCCAAACACTGCTCCAAACACTCCAAACACTGCTCCAAACACTCCAAACACTCCAAACACTGCTCCAAACACTCCAAACACTGCTCCAAACACTCCAAACACTGCTCCAAACACTCCAAACACTCCAAACACTGCTCCAAACACTCCAAACACTCCAAACACTGCTCCAAACACTCCAAACACTGCTCCAAACACTCCAAACACTGCTCCAAACACTCCAAACACTCCAAACACTGCTCCAAACACTCCAAACACTGCTCCAAACACTCCAAACACTCCAAACACTGCTCCAAACACTCCAAACACTGCTCCAAACACTCCAAACACTCCAAACACTCCAAACACTCCAAACACTGCTCCAAACACTCCAAACACTCCAAACACTCCAAACACTCCAAACACTCCAAACACTCCAAACACTCCAAACACTGCTCCAAACACTCCAAACACTGCTCCAAACACTGTTGGGGGAGGTCCACATTCTCACCACTCTGTGTCAAGAAATTCGTCCCAAATTCTTTATTTGATTGGTTAGTGGCTGTCTTATACTTGTGTCCCCTTGTTCTAGACTCACCCACTTGGGAACAGTGGAACTCCTTCACCATTGTAAAGACCTCTATCGGGTCTCCTCACAGCCTTCTCTTTTCCAGAGTAAAGAGCCCCAGCCTGCTCAATCTTTTCTGACAGTTGCATCCTCTCAGTTCTGGTAACATTCTATGTTTCTATGTTCCTAACATTCTTGTAAATTGTTTCTGCACTTTCTCCAGTGTTTCAGAATCCCTTTTTGTAATATGGAAAGCAATGGGGGGCGAGGTTGGGCCATGTAGCATCCATTCTATAAGCACTACGTGGACTCCTAAGCCCCAAAAATGGCGTCCGTGATGCACACGACTGACTGCACAGATATTGCTCTGTGTGCTCCACATCTGAACTCGGCCATCTTCATGGACAGAAAGGGGTTCCACTCCCTCAGTGTGCAGCTGGTGAGCGACCACACACAACGCATCATGCAGCTCAGTGCCCGCTGCCCTGGCAGCAGTCATGACTCCTTCATTCCGCGGCAGTCCAACATGCCACCAATATTTCAACCAGCACGGCAAGTCAATTATCCCCTCATGAAGTGGCTCACGACTCCAGTCCAGAACGCACGCACACGTGCAGAGCAGGCCAATGACGAGAGCCATGCTGCCACATGGAACATCATCGAGCTCACCATAGGCGTCCTCAAGCAACATCTCCGCTGCCTGGACCACTCTGGAGCAGCCGTGCAGTACTCAGCTGAGCGGGTGTCAAGATTTCTCGTTGTATGCTGCATGCTGCACAACCTCGCCATTGGAAGGGAACAGCCCTTTGTCACCGCCTATCCGGTGAGAACCTGAGCAAGAGGAGGAGGAAGAGGAGGAGGAGAAGGAGGAGGAGGAGGAAGTGGTGGGAAGAGGAGGTGGAGGAGGCAGATGGAGAGGAGGAGGAGGAGGAAGTGCAGCAGGAAGTGGAGGAAGAGGAGGTGGAAGAGGAGGAAGACGCAAGGGGGCAATAAGGTAGACAGGCCCCGTGAGCTGTCTGGCCTGGCTGGTTGAGAGGCAACAACAGGGGCACTGGCGGAGTGGCCGGGGTGGGAGCAGGAAGGCTGTCGTCCTGAGAGAGGACAGCAGGTCCGACTGCCATGGCACCACGGCCACTCTCCCAGGGCGGCGCCTCAGCACTCCTGGTGATCGGCTGGAGAACGGATTGCTGGAGTGCTGTGACACCCTGGAAGCCCCGTTCCACAGTGGTCCCCAGACCCACGATAGCAGCAGTCTGAGCTTCCAAGGCAGCAGTCAGACCTTGGATGGCAGATGTTTGTGCTGCAATGGAAGCTGTGACATCAGTCATCAGAAGCTGTATCATGGTGGGTTCCACAGGTGGGCTGATGGAGGTGACCACCCGTTCCATGTTGGAGAGGATGGGCTCCAAGCTCTGCGCAAAGCCATGTTCCAGGTTGGAGCTGAACTCCTCCATGCCCCTTCTCATTGTGCGCAGGCTTTCTGGCAGGCTTTCCAGTGCCCCAAGCATTTGTTGGTGTACGCCCATCAGCCGTCTTCTGTAGCCTGGCCCATCGAAGTCCTCATCTGACTCCTCTGCAGCAGACAGAGTGAGTGACCTCGCCCTCCAGCGAGTTGGCTCCTGTGGTATCCGTTCCCTCCGCCCCGGCTCCTGTGCACCTGTGCCCGGTATCTCACCACATGCAGATCCCTCCTCTAACCCGGCCTCTAAAGGACGCGCAGTGTCAGTCTCTGAGCTGGTGGCTGCAAGTGTCAGATCGAGTGACGGTGTGGCTTCAACATCACTGTCTTCTTCCTCGGCCTCCTCTGACTGGGCAGGTTACAGTTCTTGGGTATCTGAAATGACAAAGGGGCACGGGTTGAGTTGCGGTGAGGAGAGAGGAGAAAGTAAGACATGCATGTTTACAGCATCTGCAGCGTGTGAGTCAGAAAAGATTGTGGGATGAGGGAGAAGTGGAAAATGAGAAAGAGGATTAAGTATACAGAGACCCTCATCATCGATCCCTCCAGCACTGCCAGTGGCCACGGCCTCAGCGATGGCCCACCCAATGATGGTCAGCACTGTCTCCCCCATGGGGGTGAGGGACGTGTATGTGTCCCTGTCCTCCCCCAGGTCTCTCCTGCTCCCTCCTGTTATGCACCACCTTCTCCTGCAAGAAAGAGGGAAGTGTGTCAGTGAGTGTCCTGCAAGATGATTGGGTGATGTGGCTGTCATGGTTGAATAGCTGCCAGTGAGTGTGACCTGTGAATTGTGGGTGTGCAGCTTGCAAGAGTGGTAATGTATGAGGGTGAGATGAAGTATCTGATTTGAAGAGTTGAGCACTGATAGAAAGAGTTTGTTGGTATGTGGGTGATGGGGGTGTAGTGCATGGTGCAGTTGGTGGGAGACACCACTTAACAGTTGACCTCACTCACCTTGACCACTCATGTCAAATCATTGAACTTCTTCCTGCACTGCATCCATGTGCGAGGTGCGATGCTCCTGGCATTGACTTCCCACTGCCTCTTCAGCACGTGTCTGAAGGGCCTCCTGCCCCCCCCCCCGAGGATATAGACTGCCCCCTCCGTGCCTCCACCTCGTCCACCAAGACCTCCAGTGCACTCTCCGAGACCCTTGGTGCTGCTGTCTCCCAGGCCCAGCCATTCCTCAATATCATCCAGCACAGAGTTACTTCCCAAAGGACTTCTTGCAGCCACAGTGCACCTCCCCTTTAAGAAGTGCAGGCCACCTTTAAGTAGTGCTCGCCACTCCCGATGTCGGGGCCCCCGTTGATGTGTGCAGCCAATCAACAGTGGAGGTAGCGCTGGCTGCACGCACCTATCATAGAAATCAGCAGGAATGTCCTGTTCATTCACGCGGGTTAATGGTGTCCCATGAACACAGCACCCGTTTTCAGGGTTTATCCAATATAACCCTCCAGAGACAGTGCTCCAAGCGTGGTCTAAGGTTCTATATAACTTGAACATTACTTCCCTGTTTTTATATTATATTCCTCTAGAAATGAGCCACTGTACTTGGGGCCTTATCAACTTGTGTTGCTACTTCTAGCGATTTATGTATCTGTATTCCCAGATCTCTGCTCCTCTACCTCATTTATTTTCTTGCCTTCCTTATAAGTGGCCTCCTAATTCCTCCTGCCAAAGTGAGCCACCTCACACTGTTTGACAGGTGTTGAGTGTCATGGTGTGCAGCAATGGTTAGCAGAATTTACAACTGAAACACACCAGTAAACTGAATACTATTGTAACACCAGACTGACATCATATTTTATTTCAATACACATTACGAGGGGACGCTCTGCCAAGGAGGCAGGAGGGTGGGAGATCAATTTGTCATGTAGCAGAATCATAGCCGAAGCATGATTGATGGAGCACGGGGATGGGATATTTCAGGGATAACTCCCTCGGAGAGAGAAACAATACTAGGTAGATGAAAAATTGTGAAAATCTCTTCCTTTTTAAAATTTAACATTATTTTATAATTCAAGTGATTAAAAGTCTCCTTTTAAATTTGATCACAAACAAGGCCGAGCGTTCAGACTGAATTTCATCATAACACAACCCAGCTACTCGAACCAACCCTGAATTGCTGTTTCAGCAGACAACAAACACAGCTCCTCAGTTTCAGATTACTGACAGGGAGAAGGAGGGTCAAACCACACTGGGCAGCTTCATTGTAACAGCCTGATGTGAGGAAATAGACGGGTGTGAAATTTCCAAGCATCTGGAGATGTCAATCGTCTATAACTTTCTATCTGTGTCAAGTGGTGGTTATAATCACACACTCACTGCATCCAGAGTTTATTCGGGAGGATCTGTTCTGCTCAGACACTCAAGTGGATCTTTGTCACTAAAGGCAGTTCCCCAACACAAATCAAACTCAACACCATCGTCACAACACCTCGCCTGATTGGCACACCCACCACTGGACTGAATACCCACTCCCTCCAACAGCAGTGGACTGCAGTATGTTAAACTCCAGGATACACCAAGGTTACTGACTGCACCACCTCACTTGAGACTTCTACCATTGGGAAGGACAAGAGCAGCAAGGCCAGGAGCAAACCTCCAAGATCCCCTCCCAGCCACACACCATCCTGATGTTATATATCGGCGTTCCCTCATTGTCGCTGGGTCATTTTCATGGAATTCCCTGTCTAATACCATTGTGGGAGTACAGTCAGCAATCAGAGCTTCCGTATATACAGTGCATTTAACATAGTAAACGTCCCAAGGGCTTCACGGGTGGGTAATTGGACTAAAACTGACACTGAGAAGGAAGAGATATTAAAGGGGTGACTAAGAGTTGGTCAAAGAGGTGTGTTTTAAGGAGCATCTTAAAGGAGGAGAGAAAGCTTCAGAGACAGAAGTTTAGGATTGGCTCAGGGTATAATTTCCAGTACAAACTGACCAGTCCCAGCACAAACTGACCAGTCCCAGCACAAACCGTCCATTTCCAGCACAAACTGACCAGTCCCAGCACAAACTGACCAGTCCCAGCACAAACTAACCAGTCCCAGCACAAACCTTCCATTCCCAGCACAAACTGACCAGTCCCAGCACAAACCATCCATTCCCAGCACAAACTGACCAGTCCCAGCACAAACCATCCATTCCCAGCACAAACCCCCCATTCCCAGCACAACCCCCCCATTCCCAGCACAAACCCCCCATTGCCAGCACAAACCTTCCATTTCCAACACAAACAATCCATTCCCAGCACAAACCTTCCATTTCCAGCACAAACCGTCCATTGCCAGCACAAACCTTCCATTTCCAGCACAAACCGTCCATTGCCAGCACAAACCTTCCATTTCCAGCACAAACCCCCCATTTCCAGCACAAACCCCCCATTTCCAGCACAAACCGTCCATTTCCAGCACAAACCGTCCATTGCCAGCATCAGGCAAAAGAGCACTTCAGACAGGCACTAGGCTTTGCACAAGGGGTCCTGTAGTTATAATCACAGAATTGTAGAAAGATACAGCACCGAAGGAGGCCATTCAGCCCACCATGCCAGCATAAATCATCTATTTACAGCACAAGGGCAATTAGGGATGGGCAATAAATGCCAGCTGGAAATGCCAGCAATGCCCACATCCCATGAACGAATTTTAAAAATGCCAGTGCCGGCCCTTTGAAAGAGCTATTCAATTAGTCCCACACCCCTGCTCTTTCCCCATCGCCCAATAATGTTTTCCACTTCAAGTATTTCTCCAATTCCCTTTTGAAAGTTATTATTGAATCTGCTTCCACCGCCCTTTCAGGCAGTGAATTCCAGATCATCACAACTCGCTGCATAAAGTTTTTCCTCATCTCCCCTCTGGTTCTTTTGCCGATCACCTTAAATCTGTGTCCTCTGGTTACTGACCCTCCTCTCACTGGAAACAGTTTCTCCTTATTTACTCTGTCAAAACCCCTCATGATTTTGAACACCTCGATCAAATCCCCCCTTAACCTTCTTTGCTCTAAGGAGAACAATCCCAGCTTCTCCAGTCTCTCCACATAACTGAAGTCCCCCATCCCTGGGACCATTCCAGTAAATCTCCTCTGCACCCTCTCTAAGGCCTTGACATCCTTCCTAAAGTGCGGTGCCCAGAATTGGACACAATACTCCAGCTCAGGCCGAACCAGTGTTTTATAAAGGTTTAGCATAACTTCCTTGCTTTTGCACTCTATGCCTCTATTAATAAAGCCCAGGATCCCACATGCTTTTTTAACAGCCTTCTCAACCTGTCCTTCAGGTCACTCTGTCCCTGCACCCCCTTTAAAATTGTACCATTTAGTACATATTGCCTCTCCTCATTCTTCCTACCACAATGTATCGCGTCACTCTGCGTTAAATTTCATCTGCCATGTTTTTTTTTATTCGTTCATGGGATGTGGGTGTCGCTGGCAAGGCCGGCATTTATTGCCCATCCCTAATTGCCCTCGAGAAGGTGGTGGTGAGCCGCCTTCTTGAACCGCTGCAGTCCGTGTGGTGAAGGTTCTCCCACAGTGCTGTTAGGAAGGGAGTTCCAGGATTTTGACCCAGCGACGATGAAGGAACGGCGATATATTTCCAAGTTGGGATGGTGTGTGACTTGGAGGGGAACGTGCAGGTGGTGTTGTTCCCATCTACCTGCTGCTCTTGTCCTTCTAGGTGGTAGAGGTCACGGGTTTGGGAGGTGCTGTCGAAGAAGCCTTGGCGAGTTGCTGCAGTGCATCCTGTGGATGGTACACGCTGCAGCCACAGTGCACCGGTGGTGAAGGGAGTGAATGTTTAGGGTGGTGGATGGGGTGCCAATCAAGCGGGCTGCTTTGCCCTGGCTGGTGTCGAGCTTCTTGAGTGTTGTTGGAGCTGCACTCATCCAGGCAAGTGGAGAGTATTCCATCACACTCCTGACTTGTGCCTTGTAGATGGTGGAAAGGCTCTGGGGAGTCAGGAGGTATCTGCCCATTTCACCATTCTGTCTGTGTCCTGCTGAAGTCTGTTACTATCCTCCTCACTGTTTACTACATTACCGAGTTTTGTGTCATCTGCAAACTTTAAAATTAGACCCTCTATACCCAAGTCCAGGTCATTAATATATATCAAAAAGAGCAATGGTCCTAATACTGACCCCTGGGGAACACCACTGTATACATCCCTCCAGTCTGAGAAACAACCGTTCACCACTACTCTCTGCTTTCTGTCCTTCAGCCAATTTTGTATCCACGCTGTCACTGTCCCTTTAATCCCATGGGCTTTAATTTTGCTAACAAGTCTATTATGTGGAACTTTAGCAAATGCCTTAAGGAGTCCATATACACAACATCCCGACAACATCCCAGCTGTAGTGCTGAAGACTTGTGCTCCAGAACTAGCTGCGCCTCTAGCCAAACTGTTCCAGTACAGCTACAAGACTGGCATCCACCCGACAATGTGGAAAATTGCCCAGGTATGTCCTGTCCACAAAAAGCAGGACAAATCCAATATGGCCAATTACCATCCCATCAGTCTACTCTCGATCATCAGCAAAGTGATGGAAGGTGTCGTCGACAGTGCTATCAAGCGGCACTTACTCACCAATAACCTGTTCACCGATGCTCAGTTTGAGTTCCGCCAGGATCACTCAGCTCCAGACCTCATTACAGCCTTGGTCCAAACATGGACAAAAGAGCTGAATTCCAGAGGTGAGGTGAGAGTGACTGCCCTTGACATCAAGGCAGCATTTGACCGAGTGTGGCACCAAGGAGCCCTAGTAAAATTGAAGTCAATAGGAATCAGGGGGAAAACTCTCCAGTGGCTGGAGTCATACCTAGCACAAAGGAAGATGGTAGTGGTTGTTGGAGGCCAATCATCTCAGCCCCAGGACATTGCTGCAGGAGTTCCTCAGGGCAGTGTCCTAGGCCCAACCATCTTCAGCTGCTTCATCAATGACCTTCCCTCCATCTTAAGGTCAGAAATGGGGATGTTTGCTGATGATTGCACAGTGTTCAGTTCCATTTGCAACCCCTCAGATAATAAAGCAGACCGAGCCCGCATGCAGCAAGACCTGGACAACGTCCAGGCTTGGGCTGATAAGTGGCAAGTAACATTCGCGCCAGACAAGTGCCAGGCAATGACCATCTCCAACAAGAGAGAGTCTAACCACCTCCCCTTGACATTCAACGGCATTACCATCACCGAATCCCCCACCATCAACATCCTGGGGGTCACCATTGAGCAGAAACTTAACTGGACCAGCCACATAAATACTGTGGCTACAAGAGCAGGTCAGAGGCTGGGTATTCTGCAGCGAGTGACTCACCTCCTGACTCCCCAAAGCCTTTCCACCATCTACAAGGCACAAGTCAGGAGTGTGATGGAATACTCTCCACTTGCCTGGATGAGTGCAGCTCCAACATCACTCAAGAAGCTCAACACCATCCAGGGCAAAGCAGCCCGCTTGATTGGCACCCCATCCACCACCCTAAACATTCACTCCCTTCACCACCGGTGCACTGTGGCTGCAGTGTGTACCATCCACAGGATGCACTGCAGCAACTTGCCAAGGCTTCTTCGACAGCACCTCCCAAACCCGCGACCTCTACCACCTAGAAGGACAAGGGCAGCAAACACATGGGAACACACCACCTGCACGTTCCCCTCCAAGTCACACACCATCCCAACTTGGAAATATATCGCCGTTCCTTCATCGTCGCTGGGTCAAAATCCTGGAACTCCCTTCCTAACAGCACTGTGGGAGAACCGTCACCACACGGACTGCAGCGGTTCAAGAAGGCGACTCACCACCACCTTCTCAAGGGCAATTAGGGATGGGCAATAAATGCCGGCCTCGCCAGCGACGCCCACATCCCATGAACGAGTAAAATAAAATCAACCCTTTTTGTTACTTCATCAAAGAATTGGATCAAGTTAGTCAAACATGATTTTCCTTTAACAAATCCGTGCTGACTTTCATTTATTAACCCAGACTTTTCCAAGTTCTGGTTAATTTTGTCCCGGATTATTCTCTCTAAAAGTTTCCCCACATTAGGCTGACTGGCCTGTAATTGTCGGGTTTATCCCTCTCCCCTTTTTTGAACAGGGGTGTAACATTTGCAATCCTCCAGTCCTCTGGCACCATCCCCATATCTAAGGACGATTGGAAGATTGTGGCCAGAGCCTCCGCAATTTCCACCCTTACTTCCCTCAGTAACCTGGGATGCCTCCCATCTGGACTGGGTGACTTTTCTACTTTGAGTTCTGCCAATCTTTTAAGTAGCTCCTCTTTATCTATCTTTATCCCGTCGAATATCGCTACTACCTCCTCCTTTACCGTGACATTGGCAGAATCTTCTTCTCCAGTGAAGACCGATGCAAAGCATTAATTTAGTGCCTCAGCCATGCCCTCTGCCTCCATAAGAAGATCTCCTTTTTGTCCCTAATTGGCCTCACCCTTCCTTTGACCACCCTTTTACTATTTATATGTTTATAAATGACTATTAGGTTCCCTTTTATGTTAGTCGCTAATCTATTCTCATTCTCTCTCTTTGCCCCTCTTATTCCCATTTTTTAGATCTCCTCTGTACTTCCCGTATTCAGCCTGATTCTCTACTGTATTATGAACCTTACATTCATCATAAGCCTTTTTCTGCTTCATATTAATCTCTATATCTTTAGTCATCCAGGGAGCTCTAGTTTTGGATGCCCTCCCTTTCCCCCTCGTGGGAATGTGTCTACTCTGTACCCAAACTATCTCCTCTTTGAAGGCCTCCCATTGCTCATTTACTGTTTTACCTGCCAATCTTTGGTTCCAATCCACCTGGGCCAGATCCCTTTCCAACTCACTGAAATTCACCCTTCTCCAATTGGGTATTTTCACATTTGATTTTTCCTTTTCCATGGCTATTCTAAACCCAGGAATTCCTCCCCCTCTTTGCCCTTTACACTGTTACTATCCCAGTCTATATTGGGATAATTGAAGTCCCCCATTATCACTACTCTATAGTTCTTGCACCTCTCTGTAATTTCCCTGCAAATTTGCTCCTCTATCTCCTTCCCACTAGTTGGTGGTCTATAGAATACACCCAGTAGTGTAATGGCACCTCGATTGTTCCTTAATTCTAACCAAATAGATTCTGTCTTTGATCCCTCAACTACATCATCCCTCTCCAGTGCTACAATAGTCTCTTTGATCAATACTGTCCCCCCACTTCCTTTCTTTCCTTCCCTATCTCTCCTGAATACCTTGTAACCAGGAATATTAAGTTCCCAATCCTCCCCTTCTTTGACCCAGGTCTCTGTTATTCCCGCTATACCATAGACCCATTTGGTGACTTGATCCTGCAGCTCACCGACCTGATTCACCACACTCCGTGCATTTACACACATGCACTCCAAACACTCTTAGACTGCCTCACATTTCCCCCAGTCTGATCCCTCCTATTTCTGAACTGCTCTTTATTCTAAAGGTGTTTGTCTCTCCCAGTCCTCTGTGCACCTTGTTTCTCCTCTCTGATGCTTCATCCTGGTGCCCCTCCCCCTGCCAAATGAGTTTAAACCCTCCCCCACAGCACTAGTTAACCTCCCCGTGAGGACATTGGGCCCAGCTCTGTTGAGGTGCAACTCGTCCATCTTGAACAGATCCCTCCTGCCCCAGAACTGGTCCCAATGCCCCAGGAATCTGAAGCCCTCCCTCCTGCACCATTTCTCCAGCCACATGTTAACCTGTCTTATCTCAGTGGGATTAGGCTGGGTGGCTCTTTCTCGGCCGGCACAAACACGATGGGCCGAATGGCCTCCTTCTGTGCCGTAAATTTCTATGATTCTATGATACTGCTCCTACACTCACTAGCACGTGGCACCGGGAGTAATCCAGAGATTACTATCTTTGAGGTCCTGCTTTTTAACTTGCTCCCTCACTCCTGAAACTCTAATCACAGGACCTCGACCTTTTTCTTACCGATGTCATTGGTCCCCACATGGACCATGACTTCTGTCTGTTCTTCTTCCCCTCACAGAATGTTCTGCACCCTCTCCGTGATGTCAAATTTTACAACTTGCTTGTTTACAATTGAGAAATGATTGGTTTGGAAGCAGTTTTGTGGTGTGCATGGTTTGCTTGGATTGGTGTTTGTTTGACCATTGCCCATTGAAGTGCTGATGATACCCACTGGTGTTGAAGGTGACGACCTTCACCTGACTGATAGGAGGAGGGATGATCCAACCAAAGCATCCCTCAATCTCTGGCAGGATTGGTACCCCTTTGCTCTTTCTCGGTTTTCTGCTGGTCTACCTGCTCCTGTGCCTACCATCTCTTCCCAAGTGGCTCTAAGGGTTGTCCCCTTTCCAGGGCAAAATTATGGAGCTCGCAGCATTTGCCGACAACTCGGGAGACTCTCTCAGGGCTATATTGCCTCGAGCAGTGGAACCTCTGTTTCAAGATGCCGATGGTTTGCTCAATCAGAGCTCTGGTAGAGGCCTGGCTCTGATTGTACTGCTCCTTTACGGCTGTCGTTGGGTTCGTGTCAGGTGTGGCAGAATAGAGCCATAACCTTTAACAACATATTGTCCTCTGTCCACTGCCCCAAATCTGCTCCAAAATGGGCTGTAACTTAGAGGAAAGTTCAGGCCACTGTGTGATCAACTCATAATCTTAAATTTCGGAAGTGGAAATATTTTCCAGCTTATTGATATCATTCAGGGAGAGAAATTCAACTCTGCCGTAAAATTGGTGCAAAAACTCAGAATTTCGTGTTATGATCTTCTGCTCCCAATCTACGCTGGAATTCCATGGATAGTCTGAGGCTCCAGTCCTTGTCCATGTAACAGAAATGAGGGTTCTAGAGGCCAAGTCAAACACTTACAAGTTTATTGAGGGTTATATGAACATATTCACAGACAGTGCCTGAGACACACAGCCGTCCTCTGCACATTACATCACACATCACAGTCACTGAGCTCAACTTTCTACATCTCTTCCTTCTGTTACATTACCGCACATTACAATCTCACCATTTTCATATCTCTCTAACTACATCACTTCACATGATCTTGATGCACTTTACAGAAGTTCTCACCAGTCTTTTTTAAGAAGTTGCAGGCTCTCGAACATTTGTCATGGTCCCAGGCTGCTTTTTAAGTTAAGCAAAGCATCTATTGTGGCTCCATTAAAGATAAGTTAGTCTCTAAAAATGTATGAATTTGTGAGAAAGTTCAGAATTAAATGTAAACAAATGTGTTTACCTCCGTGAAGACTGGAATCTCAGCAAAGTTTTGTGGGCTTTAGGGGCTTAATAGAAGATGGATTCCTTCACTCGCTCTTTTCCCCAACAATAATTGACGCAAGTGACTTATAGTCGTCCAGAGCTCCTGCCTGAAAGCAGTCGGGGCCTAATATGTAAATTAGGGTCCTGCAAATGGTTAAGGACCCTTCTGCTAAATTGAACTTTGGGAGCTCGAGATTTGTTAATTCTAAAACCCGCCCAAAATCCTTGGTAACAATAGTCAGGAAGGAGGCTATTCCAATGTAATTTAAAGGGATCCTCAGCTCCATTCAAGAAGTCTCTGTTGAATTGTTTTATATTGCCTGTGGACTTTTAGGACCATTTCTGGACAATCCCTGCCCAGGGACTTGTGCACAGTTACTCTGCCAGTGTCTGCCATTGGGGCTGGAGGATGAGGAGGATGAGGAGGAGGAAGTCAGAGTGCAGAGACCTGCATGGGGGTGGGAGGCCTCACACCATGTGAGTGTACAGGAACTGAACATCTTACCTCCAGTTAACTGAGAAGCAGTGAGTCCATCAGCTTCACTTCACCAGGGAGGCTGTGACGGATCTCTGTCACCTGCTGCAGCACTAACTGCAGCCCCACACCATTACCTGTGGCCCTGAACTTCTACACATCAAGGTCATTCCAGGCCAGAACAGGTGTGATTAGCGACATCAGTCAATTTGCAGTGCAGTGCTGCATCAAGCAGGCCACGGACACACTCTTCACTAAACAAAACAAATTCATCATTTTCCCCAGGGAGACAGCAGAGCAACAAGGCCGAGCTCTGGGCTTTGCCAGGATAGCAGGCTTCCCCCAGGTGCAGGTCATAATTGACTGCACACACATAGCCTGCGTGCCCCATATCATGGACCCTGTGTGTACATCACCAGGAAGAGCTTCTACTCACTCGATGTTGAGCTTGTGAGCAGAGGCAGAGAATACTGCAGGTCTGTTATTTCCCAGCTGTACTCCTTTTTCTCAAACTGTCAGCAAAACACAGGCGGATAATTAGTTGGCTTCAAAATTCAACTGGTGTTTTCTTTCTTGAAGATTGAACTAAAATTAACATGGACTCTCTCACTGCCCTTCTATTTCTCCTCTGTTTAATGCACTTTCTGAAGACCAATGAACATAAACCAAAAGCTACAACAGGTGTGTGATCAAAAGCCTCATTTCTTTCTCCTTCTTTCACACAGACACACAGATTAAAAAACACTAAAAATACATTTTATCTCAATAATGCGTTTGAAATTTGTCTTCTTGGTTTTGAAAATTATTTGAAGAAAAGCCACTGAGCAAAAATTGCTAGAATCTTAAGAGAAATATTCCATCAGTGTAGCTGAGTGAATTGTACTGGTGCATCCTGGGTAATTAGGCACACTGCACATGCTCAGACTGCACTATTCAAATTCAGCTCCCAGAATCACAATCCTGGCAAAAATATTTCATCCAAGCCCGAGATTTTGTGAGAACCAAAGGGGGCTTCAAGTGAAAACTTTAATGAAGGTTAAAAGACAGAAAAAAAAATGCCAAGGCTAAATTTAATGATGTAAATGTATGAGGATGGGAGGGGGGAAAGAGGGAGGAGGTGGAGGGAAGAGGTACAGGAGGAGTGGGTAGGAGTGGGCCGGAGGAGGATGGGAAGGTGGATGGCGGATGGGGAGGGGGCAGGGGAGGGATAGTGGGAATGTGGAAAGGTGGTACAGGAGTAGGAGGAGGGGTGGGGGAGAGAAGGTGAATGGGGAGGGGGACAGCAAAGGAAGGATAACTATCTTAGTGCGGAGGGAGGGTGGAGGCTGGAAAGTCTCAGCAGTACGCTGTCCTTCCCTCTACCACACCCTGGTTCATTGGGTGATGGAGGTTAACTCCATTCCTTTCATAGAGTCATAGAGTCATAGAGTTATACAGCACGGATAGAGGCCCTTCGGCCCATCGTGTCCGCGCCGGCCATCAAGCCCAGTCTAATCTAATCCCATAGCCTTGTATGCTATGGCATTTCAAGTGCTCATCCAAATGCTTCTTGAATGTTGTGAGGGTTCCTGCCTCCACAACCCTCTCAGGCAGTGAGTTCCAGACTCCAACCACCCTCTGGGTGAAAAAGTTCCCTCCACATTTTGTTCTCAATGGAGGTCTGTGGTAAACTGACCTTCGATGTCTTTTCCTATATTTTGTTCTCAGTTGTAGTGAGGAACCTTTCACACACCCCCGCCCAGCTTTCCCTTCTGTTCTCAGTGGAGGGGGGAGTGAGAATTAGCTCCCCTTTCAATCACGTCACTCCCTTGGCTTTTCCAATCAGCGGATGGGACGATGATTTGGTTTGGAAACAATATGGAGCATTTACAGTGAGCAACTGTGAGAGTTTGCAACTGTCGCCATAGATACGGAGGGACCATTACCGGTGAACAGGACAGCCCCAGGGCAGAAACATTCCACTTTTAAAAATATGAATTTTAAAACAGAGCTGCGGGGAGAGGGAGGAGAATGACCAAAGGTTACTTCAAACAAACTTAATACCGAAATGTAACGATTAATTGCTAATAACCGTGCTCACTGGGTCTCACTCTCACCTCTGAGTCAGAAAGTTCTGGGTTCATGCCCCATTCCAGAGACTTGAGCCCATAATGAGACTGAGGCCCCCAGTGGAGTGCTGCACTGCCAGAGGTGCTGTCTTTTGGATGAGACGTTAAACCGAGGCCCTGTCGGCCTTCTCGGGTGGATGTAAAAGATCCAATAGCACTATTGGACGAAGAACAGGGGAGTTGTCCTGGTGTCCTGACCAATATTTATTCCTCAGCCAACATCATTAAAACAGATTATCTGGTCATTTATCTCACTGGTGTTTGTGAGATCTTGCTGTGCATAAATTGGCTGCCATGTTTCTCTACATTACAACAGTGACTACACTTCAAAAGTACTTCATTGGTTGAAAAGCATTTTGGGACGTCCTGAGGTCGTGAAAAGGCAGTACAGGAATACAAATTCTTTTCTTTATTCTGGATGTCCAGAGGCAGGGAGGCTGATGACAATGGGACCAGGCTGCTTAAAGGTATAAAAATGTCTAAAAAGGATGTGACAAATCAGGTAAAAGAAGTTACTAAGAAATTGTGACAGGCAAAGGTGTGACACCCTTAACATTGAAGATTCCTGTCACAATCCAATCTGATACTAGACTCAGTATTACCTTCAGGACCAAACTTCACCTGAAAGTTTTCAATGCCAGATTTAATAAGCTGTATTTCAGGGAGGAGAAATTACTCCTCGAGCTCCGGATTTCAGAGCTTGAGCAGCAGCTGGCGTCACTGCAGTGTATCCGCGAGGCTGAGAGCTACATGGATAGCACGTTTCAGGAGGTGGTCACCCCGCAGATTAAGAAAGTGCAGGCAGAGAGGGACTGGGTGACCGCCAGACAGACAAGGAGGACCAGGCAGGTAGTGTAGGAGTCCCCTGAGGGCATCTCACTCTCTAACCAGCATTCAGTTCTGAATACTGGTGGAGGAGAGGGTTCCTCTGGGGAGTGCAGCCAGAGCCAAGACCAGAGCATCATGGGTGGATCAGCTGTACAGGGGGGGAGGAGAAAGGTCAGGAGATCAATAATGATAGGGGATTCAATAGTTAGGGGAACAGACAGGCGTTTCTGCAGCCGCAAACGTGATTCCAGGATGGTATGTTGCCTCCCTGGTGCCAGGGTCAAGGATGTCACTGAGCGGCTGCAGAACATTCTGGAGGGGGGAGGGTGAACAGCCGGAGGTCGTGATCCATATCGGTACCAATGACAGAGGTAGAAAGAGGGATGAGGTCCTGCAGGCAGAGTTTAAGGAGTTAGGAAAGAGATTAATAAGCAGGACCTCAAGGGTAGTAATCTCCGGATTACTCCCAGTGCCACACGCTGGCGAGTATAGAAATAGGAGGATAGAGCAGATGAATGCGTGGCTGGAGAGATGGTGCAGGGGGGAGGGCTTTAGATTCCTGGGGCATTGGGACCAGTTCTAGGGGAGGTGGGACCTGTACAGGCCGGACAGGTTGCACCTCAACAAGGCCGGGACTAATGTCCTCGTGGGAGGTTCACTAGTGCTGTGGGGGGGTTTAAACTAATTTGGCAGGGGGATGGGCACCAGGATGTAGCATTGGAAAGGAGAAACAAGGGCCACAAAGGATCAGGAGAGAAGGATAGGCCTAGAGTAAAAAATAGTAAAGTATTAGGTGGGGTCAGACCTAGAGAGAATACAAGAAAGTCTAAGACGGGTTTGCAGTGCATGTGTGTAAACACACGAAGTGTGGTAAACAAGGTTGGTGAGCTGCAGGCGCAAATAGCCACATGGGAATATGATGTTGTGACGATAACGGAGACCTGGCTCAAAAAAGGGCAGGATTGGGTACTAAATATTCCTGGATACAAGGTGTTCAGGAAAGATAGGGAAGGAAAGAAAGGAGGAGGGGTGGCAGTATTGATTAAAGAGAATATTGCAGTGCTGGAGAGAGAGGATGTCCTGGAGGGGTCAAGGACAGAATCTATTTGTTTAGAGTTAAGAAACAATAGAGGTGCCATTACACTACTGGGTGTATTCTATAGACCACCAACTAGTGGGAAGGAGATAGAGGAGCAAATTTGCAGGGAAATTACAGAGAGGTGCAAGAACTATAGAGTAGTGATAATGGGGGACTTCAACTATCCTAATATAGACTGGGATAGTAATAGTGTAAAGGGCAAAGAGGGGGAGGAATTTTTGAAGTGAGTTCAGGAGAACTTTCTTCATCAGTACATTTCCAGCCCAACGAGGAAGGAGGCATTGCTGGATCTTGTTCTGGGGAATGTGGTGGGCAAAGTGGAGCAAGTGTCAGTGGGGGAATATTTAAAGAACAGCGATCATAGTATCATAAGGTTTAGAATAGTTATGGAAAAGGACACGGAGCAATCTAGAGTAAAAATACTCAATTGGGGGAGGGTCAATTTCAGTGGGATGAGAACAGATCTGGCCCGGGTAAATTGGAATCAAAGATTGGCAGGCAAAACTGTAATTGAACAGTGGGCGGCCTTTAAAGAGGAGATGGTTCGGGTACAGTCTGGGTACATTCCCACAAGGGGGAAAGGAGGGCAACTAAAGCCAGAGCTCCCTGAATGACAAAAGAGATAGAGAGTAAGATGAAGCAGAAAAAAGGGGCGTATGACAGATGTCAGGTTGATAACACAATTGCAGCTACGAGGAGAGATTGGATAGACTGGGGTTGTTTTCCTTGGAGCAGAGGAGGCTGAGGGGAGACTTGATTGAGGTGTACAAAATTATGATGGGCCCAGATAGAGTAGACAGGAAGTACCTGTTTCCCCTAGCGGAGAGTTCAAGAACGAGAGGACATAGATATAAGCTGATTGGCGGAAGGATTAGAGGGGACATGAGGAAAAACATTTTTACCCAGAGGGTGGTGGGTGTATGGAATTCGCTGCCCGAATTGGTGGTGGAGGCAAGGACCCTCAACTCTTTTAAAAAGTACCTGGACCTGCACCTAAAGTGCTGTGAGCTGCAGGGCCACGGACCGGGTGCTGGAAGGTGGGATTAGAATGGGCACCTGGTTGTTCTTCGAGCCGGCACGGACACGATGGGCCAAATGGCCCCCTTCTGTGCTGTATCTTTTCTATGGTTCTATGGGTCTAAGGAGATGCTGCCAGAGTCTCAGTAAAGGAAGATATAGTTGCGATACTGGATGGGCTAAAAATTGATAAAGAAGAGGTACTAGAAAGGCTAGCTGTACTTAAAGTAGATAAGTCACCCAGTCCGGATGGGATGCATCCCAGGTTGCTGAGGGAAGTAAGGGTGGAAATTGCGGAGGTACTGGCCATAATCTTCCAAACATCCTTAGATACAGGGGTGGTGCCAGAGGACTGGAGAATTGCAAATGTTACACCCTTGTTCAAAAAAGGGTGTAAGGATAAACCCAGCAACTACAGGCCGGTCAGTTTAACCTCAGTGGTGGGGAAACTTTTAGAAACAATAATCTGGGACAGAATTAACAGTCACTTGGACAAGTGTGGATTGATTAGGGAAAGTCAGCACGGATTTGTTAAAGGCAAATCGTGTTTAACTAACCTGATAGAGTCGTTTGATGAGATAACAGAGAGGGTCGATAAGGGCAGTGCAGTTGATGTGGTGGATATGGACTTTCAAAAAGCGTTTGATAAAGTGCCACATGGTAGGCTTGCTATTAAAATTGCGGCCCATGGAATAAAGGGGGCAGTAGCAACATGGATACAGAATTGGCTAAATAACAGGAAACAGAGTAGTGGTGAACGGTTGTTTTTCGGACTGGAGGGAGGTGTACAGTGGTGTTCCCCAGGGGTCGGTGCTGGGATCACTGCTTTTCTTGATATATATTAATGACTTGGACTTGGGTGTACAGGGCACAATTTCAAAATTTGCAGATGACATAAAATTTAGAAGTGTAGTGAACAGTGAGGAGGATAGTGATAGACTTCAAGAGGATATAGACAGGCTGGTGGAATGGGCGGACACGTGGCAGATGAAATTTAACGCAGAAAAATGCAAGGTGATGCATTTCGGTAGGAAGAACGAGGAGAGGCAATATAAACTAGAGGGTCCAATTCTAAAAGGGATACAGGAACAGAGAGATCTGGGGGTATATGTGCACAAATCGTTGAAGGTGGCAGGGCAGGTTGAGAAAGTGGTTAAAAAAGCATACGGGATCCTGGGCTTTATAAATAGAAGTGTAGGGTGCAAAAGCAAGGAAGTCATGATGAACCTTTATAAAACACTGGTTCGGCCACAACTGGAGTATTGTGTCCAGTTCTGGGCACCGCACTTTAGGAAAGATTTGAAGGCCTTAGAGAGGGTGCAGAAGAGATTTACTAGAATGATTCCAGGGATGAGGGACTTTAGTTACGTGGATAGACTGGAGAAGCTGGGGTTGTTCTCCTTGGAACAGACGGTTGCGAGGAGATTTGATCGAGGTGTTCAAAATCATGAAGGGTCGAGACAGAGTAGATAGAGAGAAACTGCTCCCATTGGTGGAAGGGTCAAGAATGAGAGGACATAGATTTAAGGTGATTAGCAAAAGAACCAAAGGTGACATGAGGAAAAACTTTTTTCCCCAGCGAGTGGTTAGGATCTGGAATGCACTGCCCGAGGGGGTGGTGGAGGCAGATTCAATCATGGCCTTCAAAAGGGAACTGGATAAGTACTTGAAAGGAAAAAATGTGCAGAGCTACGGGGAACGGGCAGGGGAGTGGGACTAGCTGGATTGCTCTTCCATAGAGACGGCATGGACTCGGTGGGCCGAATGTAACCTTTCTATGATTTTATGATATCTATGATTCTAATTGGCTGTAGGTTTTTGAACTGCTTTTTCACCTCTCCCAAGATATTACATCACACCTAGATTATAGGGAGTCTCTTAACCTGATGCATAAGGTAGATGTAATATATTTGGATTTTCAAAAGGCCTTCGATATAGTAGACTCATGACTAAGGTCAGAGCATGTGGAGTCAGGGGACAGGTAGCAGAATGGATAGAAAACTGGCTGCAAAACAGGAAACGGAGAGTAGGGGTTAAGGGTAGGTACTCAGACTGGTGGAAGGTGGGAAGTGGTGTTCCCCAGGGATCGGTGCTGGGACCACTGTTGTTCACCAGTTACATCAACAATTTGGACTCTGGAATCGAAAGTACAATTTCAAAATTTGTGGATGACACCAAATTGGGAGGTGTAGTTAATAGAAAGGAAGAATGCATTAAAATGCAAGAGGAAATTAATTAAAGTTGCAGAATGGACGTGTAATTGGCAAATGTATTTCAATATAGATCAGTGTGAGGTGGTAGATTTTGGTAGGAAGAATAAGGGGGCCACACACTGCTTGGATAATAAGAGTAAACGGGGTAGAGGAACAAAGGATCTGGGGTACAGATACACAAATCACTAAAAGTAGTGACACAGGTTAATAAGGCCATACAAAGGCAAATCAAGCACTGGGGTTCACTTCTAGAGGGATAGAATTGAAAAGCCGAGAAGTTATGTTAAACTTGTATAGAACCTTGGTTAGACCACACTTGGAGCACTGTGAACAGTTCTGGTCTCCATATTATAAAAAGGATATAGAGGCACTGGAGAAGGTGCAAAAAAGATTCACAAGGATGATACCAGAACTGAGAGGATATAATTATCAGGAAAGACTGAACAGGCTGGGGCTCTTTTCTCTAGAAAACAGAAAGCTGAGGGGTGACCTGATAGAGATCTTTAAGATTATGAAAGGGTTTGATAGGGTAGACGTAGAGAAAATGTTTCCACTTGTGGGGAGTCCAAAACTAGAGGCCATAAATATAAGATATTCACAAATAAATCCAATAGGGAATTCAGGAGAAACTTCTTTACCCAGAGAGTGGTGAGAATGTGGAACTCGCTCCCACAAGGAGTAGTTGAGGTGAATAACATGGATGCATGTATGGGGAAGCTGGATAAACACATGAGGGAGAAAGGAATCGAAGGATATGCTGATAGGGATTGATTAAATAGAGTGGGAGGAGGCTCGTGTGGAGCATAAATGCCAGCATAGACCAGTTGGGCCGAATGGCCTGTTTCTGTGCTATGGACTTAATGTAACTCGATGTGACTGCTATTTTAACAAGCGGTTTGAGCAGAGAAGCTGAAGTGACCATCCCGCAGGGTCAAGATAACCAGAAGACGATTCGGGCCAGAAGAGTCCCGAAGAGATTCGCTTTTTAACTTTTTAAAATTTTATTTTACACTTCTGCTCCTCCGGGCCCCACAAGGAAAGTTCTCCTGCAACCTCCCTTTCTGATCACAAGGCCCTCCCAAACCCCCTTCTCCACTTACCTAAGTGCTGGGGACCACTCCTTCAGTTTGCCTTTGTGGTAGCATTCCCACTCGTGAGTCAGAAGCTGCAGGGTCAGGCAGTGATCAGGAGGAACAGACAGTCCTGACGAGTGGAGACCGGAGCTCCCACTCGGAATTCTGAGTTGTCATCCAGCGAGATTCTCGTGATTGGTGGGTTTGGGTGGCTCTCCTCATCCTATGGGTTGTGGGAGCCCATACACCCTCCCCCCGTACAGGACTAACCTGATCAGCTGGTATAAAGAGGGTCACCGCAATGGAAGGATCATTCACATCGCGGCCTATCAGACTATTAATCAGCCTGCAATGCCTTCCACTACTTCACACTATTCTCCAAGAGAAAAATGTGAAAATACAAAAATAACAGTCACCTGACGGAGGTACAGGCTCCTGATTCTGGGCCACCCCAGGGCTCTCTCGAATGAAGCCCCTTGACCAAAGTTCAGGCATAGTTTCATAACGGATGCTCTGACTCGAGCTCACGAGACCTTGTGGGCCAATCTATAGGAACCTACCCTGTTTGGATTCAGCATTCTGAGCAATCAAATTGCGACAGCAATAATTCAGGGCTTCAACATACTCACACTGCCCTGTGGCCTGCTTCCACACAGATTCCTGGATGATCTGATGCAGTAGCCAGCAGTAGGGGAATGGCAGGGGCTGGCATGGGGTTTTGCCAACATCACCACCTAACCTTCTTGATATGCCAGATGGCACAATTTGGAGAACAGTAGTCCACTGCTTTCTTAGTACAAATTGTGCCCGATCACACAACTCAAGTTATACAGTGCTCTGTTCAGATCACATCTTCAGTACTGGAGTGTAGACGTTATTTTACTGGACCAGTAATCCAGAGAACGTGAGTTCAAATCCCACCATGGGCAGTTTGAGAATTTAAATTCAGTTTAAAATAAATCTGGAAATAATAATTTATTAATAGATTAAGTGAGTGGGCAAAACTGGGGCAGATGGATTTCAACACAGGTAAGTGTGAGCTCATCCATTTTGGACCAAAAAAGGATCGATCCCCGAGTATTTTTGAAATGGTGAAAAGCTCGGAACAGTGGAGGTTGAAAGAGATTTAGGGGCCCAGGTAGACAGATCACTAAAATACAGCAGGTACAAAAAATAATCAAAAAAGCTAATGGAATGTTAGTCTTTGTAACGAGAGGGCCAGAATATAAAGGGGAGGAAGTTATCCTACAGCTGTACAAAGCCCTGGACCACATCTGGAGCACTGTGTACAGTTCTGGGCACCGCACCTTAGAAAGGAGATATTGGCCTTGGAGGGAGTGCAGCCCAGATTCACCAGAATATTACCAGGGCTCCCAGGGTTAGATTATGAGGAGAGATTACACAAACTAGGCTTGTATTCCCCGGAATATAGAAGGTTAAAGGGAGATTTGATTGAGGTGTTTAGGATTTTGAAAGGAATTGATAGGGTGGATAGAGAGAAACTTTTTCCACTGGTGGGGAGTCTAGGACAAGGGGACAGAACCTTAAAATCAGAGCCAGGCCATTGAGGAGAGAAGTTAGGAAACACTTCTTCACTCAAAGTGTGGAACTCTCTCCCACAAAAGGCAGTCGATGCGAGCTCAATTAATAATTTTAAATCAGATTGATAGATTTTTGCTGGCCAAGGGTTTAAGGGATATGGAGCCAAGGTGAGTGGATGGAATTAGGTCACAGATCAGCCTTGATTTCACTGAATGGCAGAACAGGCTCGAGGGGCTGAATGGCCTCCTCCTGTTCGTATGTTCCTATAATCTGGTATCAGTAAAAGTGACCATCAGGCTCTTGGATTGTTGTAAAAACCAAACTGTTCACTAATGTCCTTTAGGGAAGGAAACCTGCCGTCCTTACCCAGTCTGGTCTATATGTGACTCCAGTCCCACACCAACATGGTTGACTCTTAATTGCCCTCTGAAGTGGCCTAGCAAGCCACTCAGTTGTATCAGACTGCTACCAGTGATTTAAGAAGGCGGCCCAACACCACCTTCTCAGGGCAATAAATGCCGGCCTTGCCAGTGACACACACAAAAAACTGAGTCCAATTCTGGTCATGAAACACAAGGGAGACATTCAAGTACTGGAGGTGGTTGAGAGACGAGCTATGAGACTGAGCCCTAGTGTCAGAGGGACTAATATATGAGGAAAGACTGGAGTCATTTGGTACCTAATACAGAAAGGGGTATGGAACAGGTCGGGGCAGAATACTGCTTCAAAGTAAACTGTGAAGGTAGGACATGGGGTACAGGTTCAAACTGTGGAAAGGTAAATTTAGGACTGAACTCGGGAAGTTCTTCTTCACACAAAAACGGATCGACATCTGGGATGGATTCCGGATAGGGTTGTAGTGGCAAAAACCCTGTCCTTTAAGAAATGATTTTTAGACTTGGTGAGACCACACTTGGAGTATTGTGAACAGTTCTGGTCTCCATATACCTTGGTGAGACCACACTTGGAGTATTGTGAACAGTTCTGGTCTCCATATACCTGGGTTAGACCACACTTGGAGTATTGTGAACAGTTCTGGTCTCCATATACCTTGGTGAGACCACACTTGGAGTATTGTGAACAGTTCTGGTCTCCATATACCTGGGTTAGACCACACTTGGAGTATTGTGCACAGTTCTGGTCTCCATATACCTTGGTGAGACCACACTTGGAGTATTGTGAACAGTTCTGGTCTCCATCTACCTGGGTTAGACCACACTTGGAGCACTGTGCACAGTTCTGGTCTCCATATACCTGGGTTAGACCACACTTGGAGCACTGTGCACAGTTCTGGTCTCCATATACCTTGGTTACACCACACTTGGAGCACTGTGCACAGTTCTGGTCTCCATATTATAAAAAGGATATAGAGGCACTGGAGAAGGTGCAAAAAAAGATTCACAGGGATGATACCGGAACTGAAAAGATATACTTATCAGGAAAGACTGAACAGGCTGGGGCTCTTTTCTCTAGAAAAGAGAAGCCTGAGGGGAGACCTGATAGAGGTCTTTAAAAAAATGAAGGGGTTTGATAGGGTAGACACAGAGAAAATGTTTCTACTTATGGGGGAGACCAGAACTAGGGGCCATAAATAATAGTTACTAATAAGAACATAAGAACATAAGAACATAAGAAATTGGAGCAGGAGTAGGCCAATCGGCCCCTCGAGCCTGCTCCGCCATTCAATAAGATCATGGCTGATCTGATCCCAACCACAAATCTAAAGAACACAAGAAGTCGGAGCAGGACCCGGCCACATAGCCCCTGGGCCCTCTCCGCCACCCACAGGGCATTGACCGATCCGAACTCAGCTTCATGTCCAATTTCCTGCCCGCTCCCCATAACCCCTAATTCCCTTTACTTCTAGGAAACTGTCTATTTCTGTTTTAAATTTATCTAATGATGTAGCTTCCACAGCTTCCTGGGGCAGCAAATTCCACAGACCGACCACCCTCTGAGTGAAGAAGTTTCTCCTCATCTCAGTTTTGAAATAGCAGCCCCTTATTCTAAGATTATGCCCCCTAGTTCTAGTAATAAATCCAATAAAGAATTCAGGGTAAACTTCTTTATGCAGACATTGATTAGAATGTGGAACTCGCTCCCACAAGGAGTAGTTGAGGTGAATAGTGTAGATACATTTAAGGGGAAGCTGGATAAACACATGAGGGAGAAAGGAATAGCTGAAGTAGGGAGGGAGGAGGCTCATGTGGAGCATGAACACCGGCATAGACTGAATGGCCTGTTTCTGTGCTGTAAATTGTGTGTAATTCTATGTAAGTGTGATTGGGTGGAGGGAGAGATTCTCTTTTTCTGGATGAGGTAAAATGGGTCAAATGGCCTCCCTAATCTTATGATTTGGTGAATTAATGGCTGGTCTAAGTTTAATATATTTTTCCCATGGTCCTTAGCAGAGCAATCACAATCCTAAACACGATGTTAAGAAGTTACTTTTTGAATTTTTTTCTGTTACTTGCCTTTTTGCCCTTTTAGGATTGGTGCAAGGCACACAGTCATGCTAGAAACCAATTTTTGGGTCCATTCGTGGCTTCCACTGGTCTTGCTCTCCACTTTATCCATACTTACTTTTTTGTACACTTTACTACCAGAGGAAAATCTTCCCCGTAGTTTCTTAAGGAAAAGTTCTGAAAAGTTTCACCCTCTGCTCCCCAAGGGTAAGAAAGAGACGTTCTGCCACACGGTGGACCTTCCGTGTTGTAAACATCTAATGGTCCCATGTAACATTACATTAAAGGCATTCGATAAAAGGTTGTTACACAAGATAAGGGCTCATGGGGTTGGGGGTAATATATTCGCATGGATAGAGGATTGGTTAAAGGACAAAACAGAGAGTAGGGATAAACGGGTCATTTTCAGGTTGGCAGGCAGTAACTAGTGGGGTACCACAAGGATCAGTGCTCGGGCCTCAGCTATTTACAATCTATATTAATGACTTGGATGAAGGGACCGAGTGTAATGTATCCAAGTTTGCTGACGATAGAAAGCTAGGTGGGAAAGAGTCTGCAAATGGATAAAGACAGGTTAAGTGAATGGGCGAGAAGGTGGCAGATGGAGTATAATTTGGGGAAATGTGAGGTTATTCACTTTGGTAGGAAGAATAGAATCATAGAATCATAGAAGTTACAACATGGAAACAGGCCCTTCGGCCCAACATGTCCATGTCGCCCAGTTTATACCACTAAGCTAGTCCCAATTGCCTGCACTTGGCCCATATCCCTCTATACCCATCTTACCCATGTAACTGTCCAAATGCTTTTTAAAAGACAAAATTGTACCCGCCTCTACTACTGCCTCTGGCAGCTCGTTCCAGACACTCACCACCCTTTGAGTGAAAAAATTGCCCCTCTGGACCCTTTTGTATCTCTCCCCTCTCACCTTAAATCTATGCCCCCTCGTTATAGACTCCCCTACCTTTGGGAAAAGATTTTGACTATCTACCTTATCTATGCCCCTCATTATTTTATAGACTTCTATAAGATCACCCCTAAACCTCCTACTCTCCAGGGAAAAAAGTCCCAGTCTGTCTAACCTCTGTTTAACAGGTGAGAGACTAAGAAATGTTGGTATTCAGAGGGATTTGAGTGTCCTTGTACATGAATCACAGAAAGTTAACATGCAGGTACAGCAATCAATTAAGAAGGCAAATGGAATGTCAGCCTTTATTGGAAGGGGGTTGGAGTACAAGAGTAAGGAAGTCTTGCTACAATTGTACAGGGCTCTGGTGAGACCTCATCTGGAGTACTGTGTACAGTTTTGGTCTCCTTATCTAAGGAAGGATAAACTTGCCTTAGAGGCGGTACAACGAAGGTTCACTGGATTGATTCCTGGGATGAGAGGGTTGTCCTATGAGGAGAGATTGAGTAGAATGGGCCGATACTCTCTGGAGTTTAGATCAATGAGAGGTGATCTCATTGAAACATATAAAATTCTTAGAGGGCTTGACAGGATAGATGCTGAGAGGATGTTTCCCCTGGCTGGAGAGTCTAGAACTAGAGGGCATAGTCTCAGGATAAGGGGTCGGCCATTTCGGACCAAGATGAGGTAAAATTCCTTCACTCAGAGAGTTGCGAATTTTTGGAATTCCCTACCCGAGAGGGCTGTGGATGCTCAATCATTGAGAATATTCAAGGCTGAGATCGATGGATATTTGGACACCAAGGGAATCAAGGAATATGGGGATCGGGCGGGAAAGTGGAGTTGAGGTCAAAGATCAGCCATGATCTGATTGAATGGCGGAGCAGGCTCGAGGGGCCGAATGGCCTTCTCCTGCTCCTATTTCTTATGTTCTAATCTTTTTTATTGACTTTTTCCCAACTGTCCTTTTTGTTTTGCAATTTTTTTCTTTTCAATTCCTCATCTGTGCTCTTCTTTTTTAAATTTCCGCTCACCACTGTCTTTTACCCACCATCCCATATTCTTAAATATCCCATCCTACACCCCCAACTACTCATTATTGCAACTCCCTCAAGTACTCACTGCCCCATTTCTTACTCCATTCAATTACTCACTACTGATCTCAGCTGTAGCTCAGTTGCCTCTGAGTCAGAGAGTTACATCCGACACTGTAGATCCTGACCTATTACATCCGACACTGTAGATCCTGACCTATTACATCCGACACTGTAGATCCTGACCTATTACATCCGACACTGTAGATCCTGACCTATTACATCCGACACTGTAGATCCTGACCTATTACATCCGACACTGTAGATCCTGACCTATTACATCCGACACTGCAGATCCTGACCTATTACATCCGACACTGTAGATCCTGACCTATTACATCCGACACTGCAGATCCTGACCTATTACATCCGACACTGTAGATCCTACACCAGTTATCTTTCTTGACCTATTACATTCCTTAATCATGTTCCACACAGCTCTATCTGTGCTTATCAATAATAAAAATAACTGAATTAATTTAGCTCCTTTTACATTGAAACTTCTCCAACTGGTTCACATAATGAATGACTTTGTGAATGGTGGTGACTTTATATAGACAAATGTGGCAGCCAACTCTGTGTCAGTCGCCTCCCACAGGATGAATAACTAGTTAATGGTGGTGGGCTTGGTTGATGGAGGAATACTGGCCCAGGACACCAGGACACCTCCCAGCTCTTCTTTGAATAATTCCATGGAATTTTTAATGTCCACCAAATCCTTAAAAAGGGCTGATCTGTTTAACCTCACTTCCTAAGCATGGTACCTCCAACAATGCAGCACTCCCTCAGCGCTGCACTCGAGTGTTAGCCGAGTTTGTGCACTCAATTCCTGTTGTGGTGTTTCTTACAATCCTTCATTCTTTTCCTTACCTGATTCCCGCCGATAATATTTTTAAAGGAGTTAATAAACACAGCTTTAACTGCTTCCTCTGGAAATCCATTCCAAATATCTACAATTTTGCAAGAAAACATTCCTTCAGGTTTACTATTTTAGATTGATGTTCTCTAGTGCTATATTCACTTGTAAAACTGGATTAATAGTCTAGGTTTTATCTTGATTTCCCTTTAGTGGAGGGAAATTTTACATAGCAAGTCCATGAAAGGACAAACTGGTTTGTGAAGATTCCCTGGAAGAGTAGACAGCCTGATGACCTGCTCCCGGGTCCCATCTAATCCCATTCTGTAACGAGATGAGAATTATCAGGATACTGACATAGTGAGTTTCACTCCCTCCTCTTGAGGATGTGCCTATCTGCTCCACAACCCCCCTCCTCCCAACTACCCACCAAGACTGGGAATTTTCCATGGTAAATTATTGTTAACATGGATGGAGGTTCTTATCTCTCTGTATATGGTACATTGTCTATTTCTGTAAAGTATTACTTAAATTCCCTGGTAACTATCTGTTTCTGCAAATGATCAACGCACACTGTGCACCTGGACTGTTGGACAAGGTGACGTCTATCCCATGAGTTCACTACAATTATCCTGAATCTTGGAAATCATCCCAAAAACATGGTAGTTACAAACTACCAGTACATTTTAAAGATATTTTAAGTGCAAATTGTGGACAGAATAATAAAGCAGTTTAACAGGTTTCAAAATGGTCTAAGAAATGCTCCAAGCCAACAATACAAGGAGAATTTAGCAAACAATTAAGTGCATATCGGCAACATGTTCACCCACCATCAGATTTATATAGAAAGGACATATTTTATTGCTGTTTCCTTGTGACTCTTAATAAGTGATTCATCAAAATATCCATGGAAAATTCCGTTGTCAGGTGACTGCGAATGGTTAATCATACCCAGTCCGATTATCACATTCTACTTTGTTACTCACTTAATGTACAGTTGTCAAAAAATTCAAAAGAATTTTACTCCATTCATATCACTGCAAATGAGCCCAGGTGAAATGAAGGATGGATCACACAAACCAGGTTTAGAATCGCGTTCCTCCAGTGGGAAAGAAGAGCTTACATTAATAGAGGGTCTTTCATAATCTCAGGACATCCCAAAGTGCTATACAACAACAATTTGCATTTATATAGCGCCTTTAACGTAGTAAAACATCGCCAAGGCGCTTCACAGGAACGATTATCAAACAAAATTTGACACCGAGCCACATAAGGAGATATTAGTGACAAGTGACCAAAAGCTTGGCCAAAGAGATAGGTTTAAGGAGCGTCTTAAAGGAGGAGAGAGAGGTAGAGAGGCGGAGAGGTTTAGAGAGGGAATTCCAGAGCTTAATGCCTAGATAGCTAAAGGTACGTCTGCCAATGGCAGAACAATTAAAATCGGGGATGCGCAAGAGGCAAGAATCGGAGGAGTGCAGAGATCTCAGAGGGATGTAGGGCTGGAGGAGGTTACAGAGATAGGGAGGGGCAAAGCCATGGAGTACTTACAGCCAATGAAGTACTTTTGAAGTGTAGTGACTGTTGTAATGTAGGAAACGCAGCAGCCAATTTATGCACAGCAAGATCCCTCAAACAGCAATGAGTTAATAACCAGATAATCTGTGGGACAGGACATACCCAGGGATGGTGATGGAAGAGTCTGGGACATTGGCTGAAAGGTATGATTCTGTGAGTATGGCTATGTCAGGCTGTTGCTTGACTAGTCTGTGGGACAGCTCTCCCAATTTTGGCACAAGTCCCCAGATGTTAGTGAGGAGGACTTTGCAGGGTCGACTGGGCTTGGTTTGCCTTTGCCTTTGTCATGTCCGGTGCCTAGTGGTCCGTCCGGTTTTATTCTTATTGTGTCTTTTTATGGCGAGAATTTTACAACTGAGTGTCTTGCTAGGCC
Source organism: Heptranchias perlo (assembly GCF_035084215.1). Taxonomy (NCBI): domain Eukaryota; kingdom Metazoa; phylum Chordata; class Chondrichthyes; order Hexanchiformes; family Hexanchidae; genus Heptranchias; species Heptranchias perlo. The sequence continues at coordinate 86,037,952 of NC_090334.1, read as the reverse complement.
ATTTCAGAGGACGATTAAGAATCAACCACATTGCTGTGGGTCTGGAGTCACATATAGGCCCAGACCGGGTAAGGACGGCAGGTTTCCTTCCCTAAAGGGCATTAAGATGGTTTTTTACGACGATCCGGTTGTTTCATGATCTCCATTACCGATACTAGCTTTTTATTCCAGATTTTTATTTTTAATTAACTGAATTTAAATTCCCCAGGGGCCGTGGCAGGATTTGAATTCATGTCCCCGGGATTATTAGTCCCGGCCACTGGATTAGTCCAGTAACATAACCACGATGCGACCGTACCCATGTATGAAGTGCTAGGTCTCTCTGTTCCTGCACCCCCATTAAAATGGTACCATTACTTTTGTATCGATCTGTTACTTGGTATTATGAAGGAGAAAGTAAGATTAGGACCATGGCATAAAAGATCAGCAATATTTGGAGGATGTTCATCGTGTACATGTGATCAATGAGAAGAGCTGAATGATATCTCTGTGGCTGATGAGATGCAGTGGGTCTCCATAATCCAAAAACTCAACCAAGTGAGAAAGAGACTATGGGGAGGCTGCTGTTAAATGTAACATAAAAACCCAGGGACATTCTTGTGAAAAACCCAAGGCCATCCATGCAAATCACCTGAAACCTTATCAGGACAAACAGCTGAGAAAAATCAACATCACCGCCACCTGTAAAGGCCAATTTAAGCTTGTTCCACAAAAGCCGAACTTGGTGATCGGTATAAATGTCAAAATTCTACATCAGTGGAAATTTCCCAAACTGAAAGTGCAGTTAATTTATCGACAGATTAATAAGAGAAGAATTTTAACTGACCCTATGCTGCTGCAGAAGATAAATTTATTTATCTAGATAAATAAATTTAAAACAGAAATAGACAGTTTCCTAGAAGTAAAGGGAATTAGGGGTTACGGGGAGCGGGCAGGAAATTGGACATGAATTTAGATTTGAGGTTAGGATCAGATCAGCCATGATCTTATTGAATGGCGGAGCAGGCTCGAGGGGCCGATTGGCCTACTCCTGCTCCTATTTCTTATAATGTCATCCATCACATTGATTCATACCTTAAATGACAGTTACAGTTTCATAGATTCTGGATAATTTTTGATGTTTAAATATTAGTTACTTGGCTTCTATTACCACTTGTATAGTGATGCAGTGACATTCTTTTGATAAGTTACATCTTTGAACTTAGATTTTTAAATTTCAGATTATCTGTATTTTGTATATTGCAGGTCAGACAAAGAAAGTTTTCGACAAAAGGAGCACCAACACAAATTGTCCTATTAGGATATTCCAAAGTAACGATTATTCTGTGAGACCACAGCACAATACAGGGATAGACTGGTACAAGTGGGGGCTCTGACACATATATTCAGAACCTCTCTGGCCACAGGGGATGTGCCAGAGGACTGGAGAACCGCTAATGTAATACCATTATTCAAGAAGGGGAGTAGGGAAAAACCGGGGAACTACAGGCCAGTGAGCCTAACATCAGTGGTCGGAAAATTATTGGAAAAAATTCTGAAGGACAAAATTAGTCTCCACTTGGAGAAGCAAGGATTAATCAGGGATAGTCAACATGGCTTTGTCAAGGGAAGATCATGTCTGACTAATTTGATTGAATTTTTTGAGGGGGTGACTAGGCGTGTGGATGAGGGTAACGCAGTGGATATGGTATACATGGATTTCAGTAAGGCCTTCGATAAAGTCCCCCACAGGAGACTGGTCAAGAAGGTACGAGCCCATGGAATCCAGGGTGCCTTGGCACTTTGGATACAAAACTGGCTTAGTGGCAGAATTGTAAACAATTTTACAACACCAAGTTATAGTCCAGCAATTTTATTTTAAATTCACAAGCTTTCGGAGGCTTCCTCCATCGTCAGGTGAACGATGTGAAAATGAAATCCTCGAAATGAGGAAGGTGGCAGAAGGCAGAGGGTGATGGTCGAAGGTTGTTTTTGTGACTGGAAGCCTGTGGCCAGTGGGGTACCACAGGGATCGGTGCTGGGTCCCTTGCTGTTTGTGGTCTACATTAATGACTTGGATATGAATGTAAAAGGTATGATCAGTAAGTTCGCTGATGATACAAAAATTGGTAGGGTGGTAAATAGCGAGGAGGATAGCCTCAGTCTGCAGGACGATATAGATGGGTTGGTCAGATGGGCGGAACAGTGGCAAATGGAATTTAACCCGGAAAAGTGCGAGGTGATGCACTTTGGAGGGACTAACAAGGCAAGGGAATACACAATGAATGGGAGGATCCTAGGCAAGACAGAGGGTCAGAGGGATCTTGGTGTGCAAGTTCACAGATCCCTGAAGGCGGCGGAACAGGTAGATAAGGTGATAAAGAAGGCATATGGGATACTTGCCTTTATTAGCCGAGGCATAGAATATAAGAGCAAGGAGGTTATGATGGAGCTGTATAAAACACTGGTTAGGCCACAGCTGGAGTACTGTGTGCAGTTCTGGTCGCCACACTATAGGAAGGATGTGATCGCTTTGGAGAGGGTGCAGAGGAGATTCACCAGGATGTTACCAGGGCTGGAGCGCTTCAGCTATGAAGAGAGACTGGGAAGATTGGGTTTGTTTTCCTTGGAGCAGAGGAGGCTGAGGGGGGACATGATTGAGGTGTACAAAATTATGAGGGGCACAGATAGGATGGATACTAAGGAGCTTTTTCCCTTCGTTGAGGGTTCTATAACAAGGGGACATAGATTCAAGGTAAAAGGCGGGAGGTTTAGAGGGGATTTGAGAAAGAACTTTTTCACCCAGAGGGTGGTTGGAGTCTGGAACTCACTGCCTGAAAGGGTTGTGGAGGCAGGAACCCTCACAACATTCAAGAAGCATTTGGATGAGCACTTGAAATGCCATAGCATACAAGGCTACGGACCAAATGCTGGAATATGGGATTAGAGTAGACAGGGCTGATGGCCGGCGTGGACACGATGGGCCGAAGGGCCTCTATCCGTGCTGTATAACTCTATGACTCTATGACTCTATGACTCTATGAGCTTAATGGTTATGTGACTGGACCAGTAATCCAGATATGTGAATTGAAATCCCACCACAGCAGCTGGGGAATTAAAATTCGGTTAATTAAATAAAACCTGGAATAAAAAGCTAGTATCAGTAATGGAGACCATGAAACAACCAGATAGTTGTAAAAGCCCATCATAATCCCCTTTAGGGAAGGAATCCTGCCGTCCTTACCCGGTCTGGCCTTTATGTGACTCCAGAACCACAGCAATGTGGTTGGTTCTGCAATGGCCGAGCAACTCACGCAGTTACACAATGCTGTTACAAATGTGGTTCAAGAAGGTGGCTCACCTCCACCTTCTCAAGGGCAATTAGTGATGGGCAAAAAATGACGGCCTTGCCAGCAACGCCCACATTACATCAATGAATTAAAAAAAATTGTGGAAAGGCTGTGTGGAGGGGCGAGAAATCCAGGGATAGCAACAAAATCAAGAAAATACTGTCACTGTCAGTGATCTCAATGCACAAATACAGAGTGTGTTCATTCATCGACCCATTACTTTAATACAGAGAGTGTTCATTCATCGACCCATTACTTTAATACAGAGAGTGTTCATTCATCGACCCATTACTTTAATACAGATTGTGTTCATTCATCGACCCATTACTTTAATACAGATTGTGTTCATTCATCGACCCATTACTTTAATACAGATTGTGTTCATTCATCGACCCATTACTTTAATACAGATTGTGTTCATTCATCGACCCATTACTTTAATACAGATTGTGTTCATTCATCGACCCATTACTTTAATACAGATTGTGTTCATTCATCGACCCATTACTTTAATACAGATTGTGTTCATTCATCGACCCATTACTTTAATACAGATTGTGTTCATTCATCGACCCATTACTTTAATACAGATTGTGTTCATTCATCGACCCATTACTTTAATACAGAGTGTGTTCATTCATCGACCCATTACTTTAATACAGATTGTGTTCATTCATCTATCCATTACTTGAATACAGATTGTGTTCATTCATCTACCCATTACTTTAACACAGATTGTGTTCATTAATCTCCCCATTACTTCAACACAGATTGTGTTCATTCATCAACCCATTACTTTAATACAGATTGTGTTCCTTCATTTACCCATTACTTTAATACAGATTGTGTTCATTCATCTACCCATCACTTTAATACAGATTGTGTTCCTTCATTTACCCATTACTTTAATACAGATTGTGTTCATTCATCTACCCATTACTTTAATACAGATTGTGTTCATTCATCCACCCATTAATTTAACACAGAGTGTGTTCATTCATCTACCCATTACTTTAATACAGATTGTGTTCATTCATCTACCCATTACTTTAATACAGATTGTGTTCATTCATCTACCCATCACTTTAATACAGATTGTGTTCCTTCATTTACCCATTACTTTAATACAGATTGTGTTCATTCATCTACCCATTACTTTAATACAGATTGTGTTCATTCATCCACCCATTAATTTAACACAGAGTGTGTTCATTCATCTACCCATTACTTTAATGCAGATTGTGTTCATTCATCTACTCATTACTTTAATACAGATTGTGTTCATTCATCTACCCATTACTTTAATACAGAGTGTGTTCATTCATCTACCCATTACTTTAATACAGATTGTGTTCATTCATCCACCCATTACTTTAACACAGAGTGTGTTCATTCATCGACCCATTACTTTAATGCAGATTGTGTTCATTCATCCATCCATTACTTTAACACAGATTGTGTTCATTCATCTACCCATTACTTTCATACAGATTGTGTTCATTCATCCACCCATTACTTTCATACAGATTGTGTTCATTCATCTAACCATCACTTTAAAACAGATTGTGTTCATTCATCTGCACATTACTTTAATACAGATTGAGTTCATTCATCTCCCCATTACTTTAATACAGAGTGAGTTCATTCATCTCCCCATTACTTTAATACAGAGTGTGTTCATTCATTTACCTATTACTTTAATACAGAGTGTGTTCATTCATCTCCCCATGACTTTAATACAGATTGTGTTCATTCATTTACCGATTACTTTCATACAGATTGTGTTCATTCATCGACCCATTACTTTAATACAGATTGTGTTCATTCATCTCCCCATGACTTTAAAAAAGATTGTGTTCATTCATCTACCCATTACTTTAATACAGATTGTGTTCATTCATCGACCCATTACTTTAAAACAGATTGTGTTCATTCATCTATCCATTACCTTAAAACAGATTGTGTTCATTCATTTACCTATTACTTTCATACAGATTGTGTTCATTCATTTACCTATTACTTTAATACAGATTGTGTTCATTCATTTATCTATTACTTTAATACAGATTGTGTTCATTCATCTACCCATTACTTTAATAGAGATTGTGTTCATTCATATCCTCATTACTTTAGTACAGATTGTGTTCATTCATTTACCGATTACTTTCATACAGATTGTGTTCCTTCATCTCCCCATTACTTTCATACAGATTGTGTTCATTCATCACCCCATTACTTTAATAGAGATTGTGTTCATTCATCTACCCATGAATTTAATACAGATTGTGTTCATTCATCGACCCATTACGTTCATACAGATTGTGTTCATTCATCTCCCCATTACGTTCTTACAGATTGTGTTCATTCATCTCCCCATTACTTTAATACATATTGTGTTCATTCATCGACCTATTACTTCAATACAGATTGTGTTCATTCATCGACCTATGACTTTAATACAGATTGTGATCATTCATCGACCGATGACTTTAATGCAGATTGTGTTCATTCATCTCCCCATTACTTGAACACAGATTGTGTTCATTCATCTATCCATCACTTCAATACAGATTGTGTTCATTCATCTACACATTACATTAAGACAAATTATGTTCATTCATCTATCCATTACTTTGATACAGATTGTGTTCATTCAGATACCCATTACTTTAATACAGATTGTGTTCATTCATCTCCCCATTACTTTAATACAGATTGTGTTCATTCATCTACCCATTACTTTAATACAGATTGTGTTCATTCATCTACCCATTACTTTAATACAGATTGTGTCCATTCATCTAACCATTACTTTAATACAGATTGTGTCCATTCATCTACCCATTTCTTTAATACAGAGTGTGTTCATTCATCTATCCATTACTTTAAAACAGATTGTGTTCATTCATCTATCCATTACTTTGAAACAGATTGTGTTCATTCATCTCCCCATTACTTTAATACAGATTGTGTTCATTCATCGACCCATTACTTTAAAACAGATTGTGTTCATTCATCTATCCATTACATTGAAACAGATTGTGTTCATTCATCTATCCATTACTTGAAAACAGATTGTGTTCATTCATCTACCCATAACTTTGAAACAGATTGTGTTCCTTCATTTACCCATTACTTTAATACAGATTGTGTCCATTCATCTACCCATTACTTTAATACAGATTGTGTCCATTCATCTACCCATTTCTTCAATACAGAGTGTGTTCATTCATCTATCCATTACTTTAAAACAGATTGTGTTCATTCATCTATCCATTACTTTGAAACAGATTGTGTTCTTTCATCTCCCCATTACTTTCACACAGATTGTGTTTATTCATTTCTCCATTACTTTAATACAGATTGTGTTCATTCATCTATCCATTACTTTAAAACAGATTGTGTTCATTCATCTATCCATTACGTTAAAACAGATTGTGTTCCTTCATTTACCCATTACTTTAATACAGATTGTGTTCTTTCATCTCCCCATTACTTTCACACAGATTGTGTTTATTCATCTCTCCATTACTTTAATACAGATTGTGCTCATTCATCTATCCATCACTTTAACACAGATTGTCTTCATTCATCTCCCCATTACTTCAACACAGATTGTGTTCATTCATCTATCCATTACTTGAACACAGATTGTGTTCATTCATCTCCCCATTACTTTAACACAGAATGTGTTCATTCATCCACTCATTACTTTAATAAAGATTGTGTTCATTCATCTATCCATTACTTTAATACAGATTGTGTTCATTCATCCAGCCATTACTTTAACACAGATTGTGTTCATTCATCCATCCATTACTTCAATACAGATTGTGTTCATTCATCTATCCATTACTTTGAAACAGATTGTGTTCCTTCATTTACCCATTACTTTAACACAGATTGTGTTCTTTCATCTCCCCATTACTTTCACACAGATTGTGTTTATTCATCTCTCCATTACTTTAACACAGATTGTCTTCATTCATCTCCCCATTACTTTAACACAGATTGTGTTCATTCATCTCCCCATTACTTTAACACAGGATATGTTCATTCATCTATCCATTACTTGAACACAGATTGTGTTCATTCATCTCCCCATTACTTTAACACAGAATGTGTTCATTCATCCACTCATTACTTTAATAAAGATTGTGTTCATTCATCTATCCATTACATTGAAACAGATTGTGTTCATTCATCTATCCACTACTTTAAAACAGATTGTGTTCATTCATCTATCCATTACTTTAAAACAGATTGTGTTCATTCATCTACCCATAACTTTGAAACAGATTGTGTTCCTTCATTTACCCATTACATTAATACAGATTGTGTCCATTCATCTACCCATTACTTTAATACAGATTGTGTTCATTCATCTCCCCATTACTTTAATACAGATTGTGTCCATTCATCTACCCATTTCTTTAATACAGAGTGTGTTCATTCATCTATCCATTACTTTAAAACAGATTGTGTTCATTCATCTATCCATTACTTTGAAACAGATTGTGTTCTTTCATCTCCCCATTACTTTCACACAGATTGTGTTTATTCATCTCTCCATTACTTTAATACAGATTGTGTTCATTCATCTATCCATTACTTTAAAACAGATTGTGTTCATTCATCTATCCATTACGTTAAAACAGATTGTGTTCCTTCATTTACCCATTACTTTAATACAGATTGTGTTCTTTCATCTCCCCATTACTTTCACACAGATTGTGTTTATTCATCTCTCCATTACTTTAATACAGATTGTGCTCATTCATCTATCCATTACTTTAACACAGATTGTCTTCATTCATCTCCCCATTACTTTAACACCGATTGTGTTCATTCATCTATCCATTACTTGAACACAGATTGTGTTCATTCATCTCCCCATTACTTTAACACAGAATGTGTTCATTCATCCACTCATTACTTTAATAAAGATTGTGTTCATTCATCTATCCATTACTTTAATACAGATTGTGTTCATTCATCCAGCCATTACTTTAACGCAGATTGTGTTCATTCATCCATCCATTACTTCAATACAGATTGTGTTCATTCATCTATCCATTACTTTGAAACAGATTGTGTTCCTTCATTTACCCATTACTTTAATACAGATTGTGTTCTTTCATCTCCCCATTACTTTCACACAGATTGTGTTTATTCATCTCTCCATTACTTTAATACAGATTGTGCGCATTCATCTATCCATTACTTTAACACAGATTGTCTTCATTCATCTCCCCATTACTTTAACACAGATTGTGTTCATTCATCTCCCCATTACTTTAACACAGGATATGTTCATTCATCTATCCATTACTTGAACACAGATTGTGTTCATTCATCTCCCCATTACTTTAACACAGAATGTGTTCATTCATCCACTCATTACTTTGATAAAGATTGTGTTCATTCATCTATCCATTACTTTAATACAGATTGTGTTCATTCATCCAGCCATTACTTTAACACAGATTGTGTTCATTCATCCATCCATTACTTCAATACAGATTGTGTTCATTCATCAATACATTACTTTAATACAGATTGTGTTCATTCAACCACTCATTACTTTGATACAGAATGTGTTCATTCATCTCCCCATTACTTTAACACAGAATGTGTTCATTCATCTACTCATTACTTCAATACAGATTGTGTTCATTCATCTATCCATTACTTTAACACAGATTGTGCTCATTCATCCACCCATTACTTTAACACAGATTGTGTTCATTCATCTATCCATTTCTTTAATACAGATTGTGTTCATTCATCTACTCATTACTTGAGTTCAGATTGCGTTTATTCATCTACCCATTACTTTACCACAGAGTCTGTTCATTCATCTATCCATCACTTTCAATACAGATTGTGTTCATTCATCTACCCATTACTTTCATGCAGAGTGCGTTCATTCATCGACCCATGATTTTAATACAGATTGTGTTCATTCATCTCCCCATTACTTTAATACAGATTGTGTTCATTCATCTACCCATTATTTTCACACAGATTGTGTTCATTCATCTCCCCATTACTTTCATACAAATTGAGTTCATTCATCTACCCATTACTTTACAACAGATTGTGTTCATTCATCTACCCATTACTTCAATACAGATTGTGTTCATTCATCTACCCATTACTTTAATACAGATTGTGTTCCTTCTTTTACCCATTACTTTAATAAAGATTGTGTTCATTCATCTACCCATTACATTAAAACAGATTGTGTTCATTCATCTACCCATTACTTTAATACAGATTGTGTTCCTTCTTTTACCCATTACTTTAATAAAGATTGTGTTCCTTCTTTTACCCATTACTTTAATAAAGATTGTGTTCATTCATCTACCCATTACTTTAACACAGATTGTGTTCTTTCATCTCACCATTACTTTCACACAGATTGTGTTTATTCATCTCTCCATTACTTCAATACAGATTGTGTTCATTCATCTGTCCATTACTTTAACACAGATTGTCTTCATTCAACTCCCCATTACTTTAACACAGATTGTGTTAATTCATCTCCCCATTACTTCAACACAGAATCTGTTCATTCATCTATCCATTACTTTCACACAGATTGTGTTCATTCATCTCCCCATTACTTTAACACAGAATGTGTTCATTCATCTACTCATTACTTTAATACAGATTGTGTTCATTCATCTGTCCATGGCTTTCACGCAGATTGTGTTCATTCATCTGCCCATTAATTTAAAACAGATTGTGTTAATTCATCTGCTCATTACATTGATACAGATTGTGTTCATTCATCTACCCATTACTTTAATACAGTGTATGTTCATTCATCTAACCATTACTTTAATACAGAGGGTGTTCATTCATCTACCCATTACTTTAATACAGATTGTGTTCATTCATCGACCCATGACTTTAACACAGATTGTGTTCATTCATCGACCCATGACTTTAATACAGATTGTGTTCATTCATCTACTCATTACTTTAATACAGACAGTGTTCATTCATCGACCCATTACTTTACTACAGATTGTGTTCATTCATCTGCTCATTACTTTGACACAGATTGTGTTCATTCATCCACCCATTACTTTAATACAGAGTATGTTCATTCATCTAACCTTTACTTTAATACCGAGTGTGTTCATTCATCTAGTCATTACTTTAATACAGACTATGTTCATTCATCTAACCATTACTTTAATGCAGAGTGTTTTCATTCATCTACTCATTACTTTAATACAGATTGTGTTCATTCATCCACCCATTACTTTCGTACAGATTGTGTTCATTCATCCACCCATTACTTTCGTACAGATTGTGTTCATTCATCTGCAAATTACTTTAATACAGAGTGTGTTCATTCATCTACCCATTACTTTCACACAGATTGTGTTTATTCATCTCTCCATTACTTTAATACAGATTGTGTTCATTCATCTATCCATTACTTTAACACAGATTGTCTTCATTCATCTGCACATTACTTTAATACAGATTGAGTTCATTCATCTCCCCATTACTTTAATACAGAGTGTGTTCATTCATCTCCCCATTACTTTAATACAGAGTGTGTTCATTCATCTCCCCATTACTTTCATACAGATTGTGTTCATTCATCAACCCATTACTTTAATACAGAGTGTGTTCATTCATCTCCCCATGACTTTAAAACAGATTGTGTTCATTCATCTCCCCATTACTTTCAAACAGATTGTGTTCATTCATCTCCCCATTACTTTCACACAGATTGTGTTTATTCATCTCTCCATTACTTTAATACAGATTGTGTTCATTCATCCATCCATTACTTCAATACAGATTGTGTTCATTCATCAATACATTACTTTAATACAGATTGTGTTCATTCATTTACCTATTACTTTCATACAGATTGTGTTCATTCATTTACCTATTACTTTAATACAGATTGTGTTCATTCATTTACCTATTACTTTAATACAGATTGTGTTCATTCATCTACCCATTACTTTAATAGAGATTGTGTTCATTCATCGACCCATTACTTTAAAACAGATTGTGTTCATTCATCTATCCATTACTTTAACACAGAATGTGTTCATTCATCTATCCATTACCTTAAAACAGATTGTGTTCATTCATTTACCTATTACTTTCATACAGATTGTGTTCATTCATTTACCTATTACTTTAATACAGATTGTGTTCATTCATTTACCTATTACTTTAATACAGATTGTGTTCATTCATCTACCCATTACTTTAAGAGAGATTGTGTTCATTCATCGACCCATTACTTTCAAACAGATTGTGTTCATTCATCTATCCATTACCTTAACACAGATTGTGTTCATTCATTTACCTATTACTTTCATACAGATTGTGTTCATTCATTTACCTATTACTTTAATACAGATTGTGTTCATTCATTTACCTATTACTTTAATACAGATTGTGTTCATTCATCTACCCATTACTTTAATAGAGATTATGTTCATTCATATCCTCATTACTTTAATACAGATTGTGTTCATTCATTTACCTATTACTTTCATACAGATTGTGTTCCTTCATCTCCCCATTACTTTCATACAGATTGTGTTCATTCATCACCCCATTACTTTCATACAGATTGTGTTCATTCATCTACCCATTACTTTAATAGAGATTGTGTTCATTCATATCCTCATTACTTTCATACAGATTGTGTTCCTTCATCTCCCCATTACTTTAATACAGATTGTGTTCATTCATCTACCCATGAATTTAATACAGATTGTGTTCATTCATCGACCCATTACGTTCATACAGATTGTGTTCATTCATCTCCCCATTACGTTCATACAGATTGTGTTCATTCATCTCCCCATTACTTTAATACATATTGTGTTCATTCATCGACCTATTACTTCAATACAGATTGTGTTCATTCATCGACCTATGACTTTAATACAGATTGTGATCATTCATCGACCGATGACTTTAATACAGATTGTGTTCATTCATCTCCCCATTACTTGAACACAGATTGTGTTCATTCATCTATCCATCACTTCAATACAGATTGTGTTCATTCATCTACTCATTACTTTAATACAGATTGTGTTTATTCATCTACACATTACATTAAGACAAATTATGTTCATTCATCTATCCATTACTTTGATACAGATTGTGTTCATTCATCTCCCCATTACTTTAATACAGATTGTGTCCATTCATCTACCCATTACTTTAATACAGATTGTGTTCATTCATCTCCCCATTACTTTAATACAGATTGTGTCCATTCATCTACCCATTACTTTAATACAGATTGTGTCCATTCATCTACCCATTACTTTAATACAGATTGTGTTCATTCATCTCCCCATTACTTTAATACAGATTGTGTTCATTCATCTCCCCATTACTTTAATACAGATTGTGTCCATTCATCTACCCATTACTTTAATACAGATTGTGTCCATTCATCTACCCATTACTTTAATACAGATTGTGTTCATTCATCTCCCCATTACTTTAATACAGATTGTGTTCATTCATCTACCCATTTCTTTAATACAGATTGTGTTCATTCATCTATCCATTACATTGAAACAGATTGTGTTCCTTCATTTACCCATTACTTTAATACAGATTGTGTTCTTTCATCTCCCCATTACTTTCACACAGATTGTGTTTATTCATCTCTCCATCACTTTAATACAGATTGTGTTCATTCATCTATCCATTACTTTAAAACAGATTGTGTTCATTCATCTATCCATTACGTTAAAACAGATTGTGTTCATTCATCTATCCATTACTTTGAAACAGATTGTGTTCCTTCATTTACCCATTACTTTAATACAGATTGTGTTCTTTCATCTCCCCATTACTTTCACACAGATTGTGTTTATTCATCTCTCCATTACTTTAATACAGATTGTGCTCATTCATCTATCCATTACTTTAACAAAGATTGTCTTCATTCATCTCCCCATTACTTTAACACAGATTGTGTTCATTCATCTCCCCATTACTTTAACACAGAATATGTTCATTCATCTATCCATTACTTGAACACAGATTGTGTTCATTCATCTCCCCATTACTTTAACACAGAATGTGTTCATTCATCCACTCATTACTTTAATAAAGATTGTGTTCATTCATCTATCCATTACTTTAATACAGATTGTGTTCATTCATCAATACATTACTTTAATACAGATTGTGTTCATTCAACCACTCATTACTTTGATACAGAATGTGTTCATTCATCTCCCCATTACTTTAACACAGAATGTGTTCATTCATCTACTCATTACTTTAATACAGATTGTGTTCATTCATCTATCCATTACTTTAACACAGATTGTGCTCATTCATCCACCCATTACTTTAACACAGATTGTGTTCATTCATCTATCCATTTCTTTAATACAGATTGTGTTCATTCATCTACTCATCACTTGAGTTCAGATTGCGTTTATTCATCTACCCATTACTTTACCACAGAGTCTGTTCATTCATCTATCCATCACTTTCATACAGATTGTGTTCATTCATCTCCCCGTTACTTTAACACAGATTGTGTCCATTCATCTACCCATTACTTTAATACAGATTGTGTTCATTCATCTACCCATTACTTTCATGCAGAGTGCGTTCATTCATCGACCCTTGACTTTAATACAGATTGTGTTCATTCATCTCCCCATTACTTTAATACAGATTGTGTCCATTCATCTACCCATTACTTTAATACAGATTGTGTTCATTCATCTACCCATTATTTTCACACAGATTGTGTTCATTCATCTCCCCATTACTTTCATACAAATTGAGTTCATTCATCTACCCATTACTTTACAACAGATTGTGTTCATTCATCTACCCATTACTTTAATACAGATTGTGTTCCTTCTTTTACCCATTACTTTAATAAAGATTGTGTTCCTTCTTTTACCCATTACTTTAATAAAGATTGTGTTCATTCATCTACCCATTACTTTAACACAGATTGTGTTCTTTCATCTCACCATTACTTTCACACAGATTGTGTTTATTCATCTCTCCATTACTTCAATACAGATTGTGTTCATTCATCTCCCCATTACTTTAATACAGACTGTGTTCATTCATCCACCCATTACTTTAATACAGATTGTATTCATTCATCTGCCCATTAATTTAAAACAGATTGTGTTCATTCATCTGCTCATTACATTGATACAGATTGTGTTCATTCATCTACCCATTACTTTAATACAGTGTATGTTCATTCATCTAACCATTACTTTAATACAGAGGGTGTTCATTCATCTACCCATTACTTTAATACAGATTGTGTTCATTCATCGACCCATGACTTTAACACAAATTGTGTTCATTCATCGACCCATTACTTTAATACAGATTGTGTTCATTCATCTACTCATTACTTTAATACAGACAGTGTTCATTCATCGACCCATTACTTTACTACAGATTGTGTTCATTCATCTACTCATTACTTTGACACAGATTGTGTTCATTCATCTACCCATTACTTTAATACAGAGTATGTTCATTCATCGAACCTTTACTTTAATACAGAGTGTGTTCATTCATCTACTCATTACTTTAATACAGACTATGTTCATTCATCTAACCATTACTTTAATGCAGAGTGTGTTCATTCATCTACTCATTACTTTAATACAGATTGTGTTCATTCATCCACCCATTACTTTCGTACAGATTGTGTTCATTCATCTGCAAATTACTTTAATACAGAGTGTGTTCATTCATCTACCCATTACTTTCACACAGATTGTGTTTATTCATCTCTCCATTACTTTAATACAGATTGTGTTCATTCATCTATCCATTACTTCAACACAGATTGTCTTCATTCATCTGCACATTACTTTAATACAGATTGAGTTCATTCATCTCCCCATTACTTTAATACAGAGTGTGTTCATTCATCTCCCCATTACTTTCAAACAGATTGTGTTCATTCATTTACCGATTACTTTCATACAGATTGTGTTCATTCATCGACCCATTACTTTAATACAGAGTGTGTTCATTCATCTCCCCATGACTTTAAAACAGATTGTGTTCATTCATCTACCCATTACTTTAATACAGAGTGTGTTCATTCATCTCCTCATTACTTTAATACAGATTGTGTTCATTCATCGACCCATTACTTTAAAACAGATTGTGTTCATTCATCTATCCATTACCTTAAAACAGATTGTGTTCATTCATTTACCTATTACTTTCATACAGATTGTGTTCATTCATTTACCTATTACTTTAATACAGATTGTGTTCATTCATTTACCTATTACTTTAATACAGATTGTGTTCATTCATCTACCCATTACTTTAATAGAGATTGTGTTCATTCATATCCTCATTACTTTAATACAGATTGTGTTCATTCATTTACCGATTACTTTCATACAGATTGTGTTCCTTCATCTCCCCATTACTTTCATACAGATTGTGTTCATTCATCACCCCATTACTTTCATACAGATTGTGTTCATTCATCTACCCATTACTTTAATAGAGATTGTGTTCATTCATATCCTCATTACTTTCATACAGATTGTGTTCCTTCATCTCCCCATTACTTTAATACAGATTGTGTTCATTCATCTACCCATGAATTTAATACAGATTGTGTTCATTCATCGACCCATTACGTTCATACAGATTGTGTTCATTCATCTCCCCATTACTTTCATACATATTGTGTTCATTCATCTCCCCATTACTTTAATACATATTGTGTTCATTCATCGACCTATTACTTCAATACAGATTGTGTTCATTCATCGACCTATGACTTTAATACAGATTGTGATCATTCATCGACCGATGACTTTAATACAGATTGTGTTCATTCATCTCCCCATTACTTGAACACAGATTGTGTTCATTCATCTATCCATCACTTCAATACAGATTGTGTTCATTCGTATACTCATTACTTTAATACAGATTGTGTTTATTCATCTACACATTACATTAAGACAAATTATGTTCATTCATCTATCCATTACTTTGATACAGATTGTGTTCATTCAGATACCCATTACTTTAATACAGATTGTGTTCATTCATCTCCCCATTACTTTAATACAGATTGTGTTCATTCATCTCCCCATTACTTTAATACAGATTGTGTTCATTCATCTCCCCATTACTTTAATACAGATTGTGTCCATTCATCTACCCATTTCTTTAATACAGAGTGTGTTCATTCATCTATCCATTACTTTAAAACAGATTGTGTTCATTCATCTATCCATTACTTTGAAACAGATTGTGTTCATTCATCTATCCATTACTTTAAAACAGATTGTGTTCATTCATCTATCCATTACTTTAAAACAGATTGTGTTCATTCATCTACCCATAACTTTGAAACAGATTGTGTTCCTTCATTTACCCATTACTTTAATACAGATTGTGTTCTTTCATCTTCCCATTACTTTCACACAGATTGTGTTTATTCATCTCTCCATTACTTTAATACAGATTGTGTTCATTCATCTATCCATTACTTTAAAACAGATTGTGTTCATTCATCTATCCATTACGTTAAAACAGATTGTGTTCATTCATCTATCCATTACTTTGAAACAGATTGTGTTCCTTCATTTACCCATTACTTTAATACAGATTGTGTTCATTCATCTCCTCATTACTTTAACACAGATTGTGTTCCTTCATTTACCCATTACTTTAATACAGATTGTCTTCATTCATCTCCTCATTACTTTAACACAGATTGTGTTCATTCATCTCCCCATTACTTTAACACAGAATATGTTCATTCATCTATCCATTACTTGAACACAGATTGTGTTCATTCATCTCCCCATTACTTTAACACAGAATGTGTTCATTCATCCACTCATTACTTTAATAAAGATTGTGTTCATTCATCTATCCATTATTTTAATACAGATTGTGTTCATTCATCCAGCCATTACTTTAACACAGATTGTGTTCATTCATCCATCCATTACTTCAATGCAGATTGTGTTCATTCATCAATACATTACTTTAATACAGATTGTGTTCATTCAACCACTCATTACTTTGATACAGAATGTGTTCATTCATCTCCCCATTACTTTAACACAGAATGTGTTCATTCATCTACTCATTACTTTAATACAGATTGTGTTCATTCATCTATCCATTACTTTAACACAGATTGTGCTCATTCATCCACCCATTACTTTAACACAGATTGTGTTCATTCATCTATCCATTTCTTTAATACAGATTGTGTTCATTCATCTCCTCATTACTTGAGTTCAGATTGCGTTAATTCATCTACCCATTACTTTACCACAGAGTCTGTTCATTCATCTATCCATCACTTTCATACAGATTGTGTTCATTCATCTCCCCGTTACTTTAAAACAGATTGTATTCATTCATCGACCCCTTACTTTAATACAGATTGTGTTCATTCATCTACCCATTACTTTCATGCAGAGTGCGTTCATTCATCGACCCATGACTTTAATACAGATTGTGTTCATTCATCTCCCCATGACTTTAATACAGATTGTGTCCATTCATCTACCCATTACTTTAATACAGATTGTGTTCATTCATCTCCCCATTACTTTCATACAAATTGAGTTCATTCATCTACCCATTACTTTACAACAGATTGTGTTCATTCATCTCCCCATGACTTTAATACAGATTGTGTCCATTCATCTACCCATTATTTTCACACAGATTGTGTTCATTCATCTCCCCATTACTTTCATACAAATTGAGTTCATTCATCTACCCATTACTTTACAACAGATTGTGTTCATTCATCTACCCATTACTTCAATACAGATTGTGTTCATTCATCTACCCATTACTTTAATACAGATTGTGTTCCTTCTTTTACCCATTACTTTAATAAAGATTGTGTTCATTCATCTACCCATTACATTAAAACAGATTGTGTTCATTCATCTACCCATTACTTCAATACAGATTGTGTTCCTTCTTTTACCCATTACTTTAATAAAGATTGTGTTCCTTCTTTTACCCATTACTTTAATAAAGATTGTGTTCATTCATCTACCCATGACTTTAACACAGATTGTGTTCTTTCATCTCACCATTACTTTCACACAGATTGTGTTTATTCATCTCTCCATTACTTCAATACAGATTGTGTTCATTCAACTCCCCATTACTTTAACACAGATTGTCTTCATTCATCTCCCCATTACTTCAACACAGAATCTGTTCATTCATCTATCCATTACTTTCACACAGATTGTGTTCATTCATCTCCCCATTACTTTTTACACAGAATGTGTTCATTCATCTACTCATTACTTTAATATAGATTGTGTTCATTCATCTGTCCATGGCTTTCACACAGATTGTGTTCATTCATCTCCCCATTACTTTAATACAGAGTGTGTTCATTCATCTGCCCATTAATTTAAAACAGATTGTGTTAATTCATCTGCTCATTACATTGATACAGATTGTGTTCATTCATCTACCCATTACTTTAATACAGTGTATGTTCATTCATCTAACCATTACTTTAATACAGAGGGTGTTCATTCATCTACCCATTACTTTAATACAGATTGTGTTCATTCATCGACCCATTACTTTAATACAGATTGTGTTCATTCATCCACCCATTACTTTAATACAGATTGTATTCATTCATCTGCCCATTAATTTAAAACAGATTGTGTTAATTCATCTGCTCATTACATTGATACAGATTGTGTTCATTCATCTACTCATTACTTTAATACAGACAATGTTCATTCATCGACCCATTACTTTACGACAGATTGTGTTCATTCATCTACTCATTTCTTTGACACAGATTGTGTTCATTCATCTCCCCATTACTTTAATACAGAGTATGTTCATTCATCTAACCTTTACTTTAATACAGAGTGTGTTCATTCATCTACTCATTACTTTAATACAGACTATGTTCATTCATCTAACCATTACTTTAATGCAGAGTGTGTTCATTCATCTACTCATTACTTTAATACAGATTGTGTTCATTCATCCACCCATTACTTTCGTACAGATTGTGTTCATTCATCTGCACATTACTTTAATACAGAGTGTGTTCATTCATCTACCCATTACTTTCACACAGATTGTGTTTATTCATCTCTCCATTACTTTAATACAGATTGTGTTCATTCATCTATTCATTACTTTAACACAGATTGTCTTCATTCATCTCCCCATTACTTTAACACAGATTGTGTTCATTCATCGACCCATTACTTTAATACAGAGTATGTTCATTCATCGACCCATTACTTTAATGCAGATTGTGTTCATTCATCTCCTCATTGCTTTAAAACAGAGTGTTTTCATTCATCCATCCATTACTTTAAAACAGAGTGTGTTCATTCATCGACCCATCACTTTAACACAGATTGTGTTCATTCATCTGCCCATTTCTTTAACACAGAGTCTGTTCATTCATCGACCCATTATTTTAACACAGATTGTGTTCATTCATCTATCCATTACTTTAATACAGAGTGTGTTCATTCATCTACCCATCACTTTAACACAGAGTGTGTTCATTCATCTCCCCATTACTTTAATACAGAGTGCGTTCATTCATCGACCCATTACTTTAATACATATTGTGTTCATTCATCTATCCATTACTTTTATACAGATTGTGTCCATTCATCTCCCCATTATTTTAATGCAGATTGTGTCCATTCTTCTACCCATTATTTTAATGCAGTTTGTGTTCATTCATCTACCCATTATTTTAATGCAGACTGTGTTCATTCATCTGCCCATTACTTTGATACAGAGTGTGTTCATTCATCTATCCATTACTTTCATACAGACTGTGTTCATTCACCTCCCCATTACTTTAACACAGATAGTGTTCATTCATCTACCCATTACTTTAATACAGATCGTGTTCATTCATCTGCCCATCACTTTGATACAGAGTGTGTTCATTCATCTATCCATTACTTTCATACAGACTGTGTTCATTCACCTCCCCATTACTTTGATACAGATTGTGTTCATTCATCTGCCCATTACTTTAACACAGAATGTGTTCATTCATCTACTCATTACTTTAATATAGATTGTGTTCATTCATCTGTCCATGGCTTTCACACAGATTGTGTTCATTCATCTCCCCATTACTTTAACACAGAATGTGTTCATTCATCTACTCATTACTTTAATATAGATTGTGTTCATTCATCTGTCCATGGCTTTCACACAGATTGTGTTCATTCATCTCCCCATTACTTTAATACAGACTGTGTTCATTCATCCACCCATTACTTTAATACAGATTGTATTCATTCATCTGCCCATTAATTTAAAACAGATTGTGTTCATTCATCTGCTCATTACATTGATACAGATTGTGTTCATTCATCTACCCATTACTTTAATACAGTGTATGTTCATTCATCTAACCATTACTTTAATACAGAGGGTGTTCATTCATCTACCCATTACTTTAATAGAGATTGTGTTCATTCATCGACCCATGACTTTAATACAGATTGTGTTCATTCATTTACCGATTACTTTCATACAGATTGTGTTCCTTCATCTCCCCATTACTTTCATACAGATTGTGTTCATTCATCACCCCATTACTTTCATACAGATTGTGTTCATTCATCTACCCATTACTTTAATAGAGATTGTGTTCATTCATATCCTCATTACTTTCATACAGATTGTGTTCCTTCATCTCCCCATTACTTTAATACAGATTGTGTTCATTCATCTACCCATGAATTTAATACAGATTGTGTTCATTCATCGACCCATTACGTTCATACAGATTGTGTTCATTCATCTCCCCATTACTTTCATACATATTGTGTTCATTCATCTCCCCATTACTTTAATACATATTGTGTTCATTCATCGACCTATTACTTCAATACAGATTGTGTTCATTCATCGACCTATGACTTTAATACAGATTGTGATCATTCATCGACCGATGACTTTAATACAGATTGTGTTCATTCATCTCCCCATTACTTGAACACAGATTGTGTTCATTCATCTATCCATCACTTCAATACAGATTGTGTTCATTCGTATACTCATTACTTTAATACAGATTGTGTTTATTCATCTACACATTACATTAAGACAAATTATGTTCATTCATCTATCCATTACTTTGATACAGATTGTGTTCATTCAGATACCCATTACTTTAATACAGATTGTGTTCATTCATCTCCCCATTACTTTAATACAGATTGTGTTCATTCATCTCCCCATTACTTTAATACAGATTGTGTTCATTCATCTCCCCATTACTTTAATACAGATTGTGTCCATTCATCTACCCATTTCTTTAATACAGAGTGTGTTCATTCATCTATCCATTACTTTAAAACAGATTGTGTTCATTCATCTATCCATTACTTTGAAACAGATTGTGTTCATTCATCTATCCATTACTTTAAAACAGATTGTGTTCATTCATCTATCCATTACTTTAAAACAGATTGTGTTCATTCATCTACCCATAACTTTGAAACAGATTGTGTTCCTTCATTTACCCATTACTTTAATACAGATTGTGTTCTTTCATCTTCCCATTACTTTCACACAGATTGTGTTTATTCATCTCTCCATTACTTTAATACAGATTGTGTTCATTCATCTATCCATTACTTTAAAACAGATTGTGTTCATTCATCTATCCATTACGTTAAAACAGATTGTGTTCATTCATCTATCCATTACTTTGAAACAGATTGTGTTCCTTCATTTACCCATTACTTTAATACAGATTGTGTTCATTCATCTCCTCATTACTTTAACACAGATTGTGTTCCTTCATTTACCCATTACTTTAATACAGATTGTCTTCATTCATCTCCTCATTACTTTAACACAGATTGTGTTCATTCATCTCCCCATTACTTTAACACAGAATATGTTCATTCATCTATCCATTACTTGAACACAGATTGTGTTCATTCATCTCCCCATTACTTTAACACAGAATGTGTTCATTCATCCACTCATTACTTTAATAAAGATTGTGTTCATTCATCTATCCATTATTTTAATACAGATTGTGTTCATTCATCCAGCCATTACTTTAACACAGATTGTGTTCATTCATCCATCCATTACTTCAATGCAGATTGTGTTCATTCATCAATACATTACTTTAATACAGATTGTGTTCATTCAACCACTCATTACTTTGATACAGAATGTGTTCATTCATCTCCCCATTACTTTAACACAGAATGTGTTCATTCATCTACTCATTACTTTAATACAGATTGTGTTCATTCATCTATCCATTACTTTAACACAGATTGTGCTCATTCATCCACCCATTACTTTAACACAGATTGTGTTCATTCATCTATCCATTTCTTTAATACAGATTGTGTTCATTCATCTCCTCATTACTTGAGTTCAGATTGCGTTAATTCATCTACCCATTACTTTACCACAGAGTCTGTTCATTCATCTATCCATCACTTTCATACAGATTGTGTTCATTCATCTCCCCGTTACTTTAAAACAGATTGTATTCATTCATCGACCCCTTACTTTAATACAGATTGTGTTCATTCATCTACCCATTACTTTCATGCAGAGTGCGTTCATTCATCGACCCATGACTTTAATACAGATTGTGTTCATTCATCTCCCCATGACTTTAATACAGATTGTGTCCATTCATCTACCCATTACTTTAATACAGATTGTGTTCATTCATCTCCCCATTACTTTCATACAAATTGAGTTCATTCATCTACCCATTACTTTACAACAGATTGTGTTCATTCATCTCCCCATGACTTTAATACAGATTGTGTCCATTCATCTACCCATTATTTTCACACAGATTGTGTTCATTCATCTCCCCATTACTTTCATACAAATTGAGTTCATTCATCTACCCATTACTTTACAACAGATTGTGTTCATTCATCTACCCATTACTTCAATACAGATTGTGTTCATTCATCTACCCATTACTTTAATACAGATTGTGTTCCTTCTTTTACCCATTACTTTAATAAAGATTGTGTTCATTCATCTACCCATTACATTAAAACAGATTGTGTTCATTCATCTACCCATTACTTCAATACAGATTGTGTTCCTTCTTTTACCCATTACTTTAATAAAGATTGTGTTCCTTCTTTTACCCATTACTTTAATAAAGATTGTGTTCATTCATCTACCCATGACTTTAACACAGATTGTGTTCTTTCATCTCACCATTACTTTCACACAGATTGTGTTTATTCATCTCTCCATTACTTCAATACAGATTGTGTTCATTCAACTCCCCATTACTTTAACACAGATTGTCTTCATTCATCTCCCCATTACTTCAACACAGAATCTGTTCATTCATCTATCCATTACTTTCACACAGATTGTGTTCATTCATCTCCCCATTACTTTTTACACAGAATGTGTTCATTCATCTACTCATTACTTTAATATAGATTGTGTTCATTCATCTGTCCATGGCTTTCACACAGATTGTGTTCATTCATCTCCCCATTACTTTAATACAGAGTGTGTTCATTCATCTGCCCATTAATTTAAAACAGATTGTGTTAATTCATCTGCTCATTACATTGATACAGATTGTGTTCATTCATCTACCCATTACTTTAATACAGTGTATGTTCATTCATCTAACCATTACTTTAATACAGAGGGTGTTCATTCATCTACCCATTACTTTAATACAGATTGTGTTCATTCATCGACCCATTACTTTAATACAGATTGTGTTCATTCATCCACCCATTACTTTAATACAGATTGTATTCATTCATCTGCCCATTAATTTAAAACAGATTGTGTTAATTCATCTGCTCATTACATTGATACAGATTGTGTTCATTCATCTACTCATTACTTTAATACAGACAATGTTCATTCATCGACCCATTACTTTACGACAGATTGTGTTCATTCATCTACTCATTTCTTTGACACAGATTGTGTTCATTCATCTCCCCATTACTTTAATACAGAGTATGTTCATTCATCTAACCTTTACTTTAATACAGAGTGTGTTCATTCATCTACTCATTACTTTAATACAGACTATGTTCATTCATCTAACCATTACTTTAATGCAGAGTGTGTTCATTCATCTACTCATTACTTTAATACAGATTGTGTTCATTCATCCACCCATTACTTTCGTACAGATTGTGTTCATTCATCTGCACATTACTTTAATACAGAGTGTGTTCATTCATCTACCCATTACTTTCACACAGATTGTGTTTATTCATCTCTCCATTACTTTAATACAGATTGTGTTCATTCATCTATTCATTACTTTAACACAGATTGTCTTCATTCATCTCCCCATTACTTTAACACAGATTGTGTTCATTCATCGACCCATTACTTTAATACAGAGTATGTTCATTCATCGACCCATTACTTTAATGCAGATTGTGTTCATTCATCTCCTCATTGCTTTAAAACAGAGTGTTTTCATTCATCCATCCATTACTTTAAAACAGAGTGTGTTCATTCATCGACCCATCACTTTAACACAGATTGTGTTCATTCATCTGCCCATTTCTTTAACACAGAGTCTGTTCATTCATCGACCCATTATTTTAACACAGATTGTGTTCATTCATCTATCCATTACTTTAATACAGAGTGTGTTCATTCATCTACCCATCACTTTAACACAGAGTGTGTTCATTCATCTCCCCATTACTTTAATACAGAGTGCGTTCATTCATCGACCCATTACTTTAATACATATTGTGTTCATTCATCTATCCATTACTTTTATACAGATTGTGTCCATTCATCTCCCCATTATTTTAATGCAGATTGTGTCCATTCTTCTACCCATTATTTTAATGCAGTTTGTGTTCATTCATCTACCCATTATTTTAATGCAGACTGTGTTCATTCATCTGCCCATTACTTTGATACAGAGTGTGTTCATTCATCTATCCATTACTTTCATACAGACTGTGTTCATTCACCTCCCCATTACTTTAACACAGATAGTGTTCATTCATCTACCCATTACTTTAATACAGATCGTGTTCATTCATCTGCCCATCACTTTGATACAGAGTGTGTTCATTCATCTATCCATTACTTTCATACAGACTGTGTTCATTCACCTCCCCATTACTTTGATACAGATTGTGTTCATTCATCTGCCCATTACTTTAACACAGAATGTGTTCATTCATCTACTCATTACTTTAATATAGATTGTGTTCATTCATCTGTCCATGGCTTTCACACAGATTGTGTTCATTCATCTCCCCATTACTTTAACACAGAATGTGTTCATTCATCTACTCATTACTTTAATATAGATTGTGTTCATTCATCTGTCCATGGCTTTCACACAGATTGTGTTCATTCATCTCCCCATTACTTTAATACAGACTGTGTTCATTCATCCACCCATTACTTTAATACAGATTGTATTCATTCATCTGCCCATTAATTTAAAACAGATTGTGTTCATTCATCTGCTCATTACATTGATACAGATTGTGTTCATTCATCTACCCATTACTTTAATACAGTGTATGTTCATTCATCTAACCATTACTTTAATACAGAGGGTGTTCATTCATCTACCCATTACTTTAATACAGATTGTGTTCATTCATCGACCCATGACTTTAACACAGATTGTGTTCATTCATCGACCCATTACTTTAATACAGATTGTGTTCATTCATCTACTCATTACTTTAATACAGACAATGTTCATTCATCGACCCATTACTTTACGACAGATTGTGTTCATTCATCTACTCATTACTTTGACACAGATTGTGTTCATTCATCTACCCATTACTTTAATACAGAGTATGTTCATTCATCTAACCTTTACTTTAATACAGAGTGTGTTCATTCATCTCCCCATTACTTTAACACAGACTGTGTTCATTCATCGCCCCATTACTTTAATACAAACTGTGATCATTCATCTCCCCATTACTTTAACACAGAATGTTTTAATTCATCTACACATTACTTTAACACAGAGATTGTTCATTCATCTACCCATTACTTTAATACAGAGTGTATTCATTCATCTACCCATTACTTCAATACAGATTGTGTTCATTCATCTACCCATGACTTTCATGCAGATTGTGTTCATTCATCGACCCATTACTTTAATACAGATTGTGTTCATTCATCTACCCATTACTTTAATACAGATTGTGTTCATTCATCTCCCAATCATTTAACACAGAGTGTGTTCATTCATCTGCCCATTACTTTAATACAGATTGTATTCATTCATCTATCCATTACTTGAATACAGATTGTGTTCATTCATCTACCAATTACTTCAATACAGATTGTGTTCATTCATCGACCCATTACTTTAATACAGAGTGTGTTCATTCATCTATCCATTACTTTAATACAGATTGTGTTCATTCATCTATCCATTACTTTAATACAGAGTCTGTTCATTCATCTATCCATTACTTGAATACAGATTGTGTTCATTCATCTATCCATTACTTTAATACAGAGTCTGTTCATTCATCTATCCATCACTTTAAAACGGATTGTGTTCATTCACCTACCCATGACTTTAATACAGATTGTGTTCATTCATCGACCCATTACTTTAACACAGATTGTGTTCATTCATCGACCCATTACATTAATACAGATTGTGATCATTCATCGACCCATTACTTTAATACAGATTGTGTTCCTTAATTTCCCATTATTTTAATTCAGATTGTGTTGCTTCATTTACCAATTATTTAATACAGATTGTGTTCATTCATCTACCCATTACTTTAACACAGATTGTGTTCATTCATCTACCCACGACTTTAATAGAGATAGTGTACATTCATCGATCCATTACTTTAATACTGATTGTGTTCATTCATCGACCCATTACTTTAATACAGATTGTGTTCATTCATCTATCCATTACTTTAATACAGTGTGTTCATTCTTCCACCCACTACTTTAATACAGATTGTGTTCATTCATCCACCCATTACTTTCATACAGATTGTGTTCATTCATCTGCACATTACTTTAATACAGATAGTTTTCATTCATCTCCCCATTACTTTAATACAGATTGTGTTCATTCATCTACTCATTACTTAACTACAGACTGTGTTCATTCATCGACCCATTACTTTAATACTGAGTGTGTTCATTCATCTACTCATTACTTAAATACAGACTGTGTTCATTCATCCACCCATTACTTTAATACAGAGTGTGTTCATTCATCTACCCATGACTTTAATACAGATTGTGTTCATTCATCGATCCATTACTTTAACACAGAGTGTGTTCATTCATCTAACCATTACTTTAATACAGAGTGTGTTCATTCATCTACCCATGACTTTAATACAGATTGTGTCCATTCATCGATCCATTACTTTAACACAGATTGTGTTCATTCATCTACCCATTACATTAATGCAGATTGTGTTCATTCATCCACCCATTACTTTAATGCAGATTGTGTTCATTCATCCACCCATTACTTTCATACAGATTGTGTTCATTCATCTGCACATTACTTTAATAAAGATTGTGTTCATTCATCTCCCCATTACTTTAATGCAGATTGTGTTCATTCATCCACCCATTACTTTCATACAGATTGTGTTCATTCATCTGCACATTACTTTAATAAAGATTGTGTTCATTCATCTCCCCATTACTTTAATACAGAGTGTGTTCATTCATCTATCCATGACTTTGGTACGGATTGTGTTCATTCATCGATCCATTACTTTAAAACAGAGTGTGTTCATTCATCTACTCATTACTTTGATACAGATTGTGTTCATTCATCCACCCATTACTTTAATACAGAGTATGTTCATTCATCTAACCTTTGCTTTAATGCCGAGTGTGTTCATTCATCTGCCCATTGCTTAAACACAAATTTTGTTCATTCATCTACCCATTACTTTAATACAGATTGTGTTCATTCATCGACCCATTACTTTAACACAGATTTTGTTCATTCATCCACCCACACTTTACTACAGATTGAGTTCATTCATCAACCCATCACTTTAAGACAGAGTGCGTTCATTTATTTCCCCATAACTTTAACACAGATTGTGTTCATTCATCAATCGATTCCTTCAATTCAGATTGTGTTCATTCATCTACCCATTACTTTAATACAGAGTGTGTTCATTTATATACCCATAACTTTAACACAGATTGTGTTCATTCATCGATCCATTACTTTAAAACAGATTGTGTTCATTCATCGACTCATTACTTTAAAACAGATTGTGTTCATTCATCGACTCATTACTTTAAAACAGATTGTGTTCATTCATCGACTCATTACTTAAATACAGATTGTGTTCCTTCATCAACCCATTACTTTCATACAGATTTTGTTCATTCATCTCCCCATGACTTTAATACACATCGTGTTCATTCATCAACCCATTACTTTCATACAGATTGTGTTCATTCATCTATCCATTACTTTAATACAGATTGAGTTCATTCATCTATCCTTTACTTGAAAACAGAGTGTGTTCATTCATCTACTCATTACTTTAATACAGATTGTGTTCATTCATCCACCCATTACTTTCATCCAGATTGTGTTCATTCATCTACTCATTACTTTATACAGATTGTGTTCATGCATTGACCCATTACTTTAAAACAGAGTGTGTTCATTCATCTTCCCATGACTTTAGCACAGATTGTGTTCATTCATCTATCCATTACTTCAAAACAGATTGTGTTCATTCATCGACCCATTACATTAATATAGAGTGTGTTCATTCATCAACCCATTACTTTAACACAAATTGTGTTCATTCATCTATCCATTAATTTAATACAGATTGTGTTCATTCATCCACCCATTACTTTAATACGGACTGTGTTCATTCATCGACCCATTACTTTTATACAGATTGTGTTCATTCATCTCCCCATGACATTTATTCCGACTTTGTTCATTCATCTACCTATTACTTGAATACAGAGTGTGTTCATTCATCTACTCATAACTTTAATACAGATTGTGTTCATTCATCTCCCCATTACCTTAATATGGACTGTGTTCATTCATCGACCCATTACATTGAAACAGATTGTGTTCATTCATCTACCCATGACTTTCATACAGATTGTGCACATTCATCTATCCATTACTTTAATACAGATTGTGTTCATTCATCCACCCATTACTTTAATACAGAGTGTGTTCATTCATCTATCCATTACTTTAACGCAGATTTTGTTCATTCATCTCCCCATTACTTTAATACTGATTGTATTCATTCATCAACCCATTACTTTTACACAGATTGTGTCCATTCATCGACCCATTACTTTAATACAGATTGTGTTCATTCATCAACCCATTACTTCAACACAGATTGTGTTCATTCATCGACCCATTACTTTAATACAGATTGTGTTCATTCATCAACCCATTACTTCAATACACATCGTGTTCATTCATCAACACATTACTTTAATGCAGAGTGTGTTCATTCATCGATCCATTACTTTAACACAGATTTTGATCATTCATCGACCCATTACTTTAATACAGATTGTGTTCATTCATCCACCCATGACTTTAATAGAGATTGTGTTCATTCATCGACACATTACTTTAACACAGATTTTGTTCATTCATCTCCCCATAACTTTAATACTGATTGTGTTCATTCATCGACCCATTACTTTAACACAGATTGTGTTCATTCATCGACCCATCACTTTTACACAGATTGTGTTCATTCATCGACCCATTACTTTAATACAGATTGAGTTCATTCATCGACCCATTAATTTAACACAGATTGTGTTCATTCATCGACCCATTACTTTAATACAGATTGTGTTCATTCATCTATCCGTTACTTTAATACAGAGTGTGTTCATTCATCTACCCATTAATTTAATACAGATTGTGTTCATTCATCAACTCATTACTTTGATACAGATTGTGTTCACTCATCAACCCATTACTTTAACACAGAGTATTTTCATTCATCTACTCATGACATTAATACAGAATGTGTTCATTCATCTTCCCATTACTTTAATACAGATTGTGTTCATTCATCTCCCCATTACATTAATACAGACTGTGTTCATTCATCTACCCATTTCTTTCATACAGATTGTGTTCATTCATCGACCCATTACTTAAATACAGATTGTGTTCATTCATCTCCCCATTACTTTAATACAGATTGTGTTCATTCATCGACCCATGACTTTCAGACAGACTGTGTTCATTCATCGACCCATTACTTCAATACAGATTGTGTTCATTCAACCACCCATTACTTTAATACAGATTGTGTTCATTCATCGACCTATTACTTAAATACAGATTGTGTTCATTCATCCACCCATTACTTTAATACAGATTGTGTTCATTCATCCACCCATTACTTTAATACAGATTGTGTTCATTCATCCACCCATTACTTTAATACAGATTGTGTTCATTCATCTACCCATTACTTTAATACAGATTGTGTTCATTCATCGACCCATTACTTTAATACAGATTGTGTTCATTCATCGACCCATTACTTTAATACAAATTGTGTTCATTCATCTACCCATTACTTTAATACAGATTGTGTTCATTCATCTACCCATTACTTTAATACAGATTGTGTTCATTCATCTACCCATTACTTTAATACAGATTGTGTTCATTCATCTCCCCATTACTTTAATACAGAGTGTGTTCATTCTTACACCCATTACTTTAATAGAGATTGTGTTCATTCATCTACCCATTACTTTAATACAGATTGTGTTCATTCATCTACCCATTTCTTTAATACAGATTGTGTTCATTCATCTACCCATTACTTTAATACAGATTGTGTTCATTCATCTACCCATTACTTTAATACAGATTGTGTTCATTCATCTACCCATTACTTTAATACAGATTGTGTTCATTCATCTACCCATTACTTTAATACAGATTGTGTTCATTCATCTACCCATTACTTTAATGCAGATTGTGTTCATTCATCTACCCATTACTTTAATACAGATTGTGTTCATTCATCAACACATTACTTTAATACAGATTGTGTTCATTCATCTACCCATTACTTTAATACAGAGTGTGTTCATTCATCAACACATTACTTTAATGCAGAGTGTGTTCATTCATCGACCCATTACTTTAATACAGATTGTGTTCATTCATCAACCCATTACTTTAACACAGATTGTGTTCATTGATCGACCCATTACTTTAACACAGATTGTGTTCATTCATCGACCCATTCTTTAATACAGATTGTGTTCATTCTTCCACCCATTACTTTCATACAGATTGTGTTCATTCATCTACCCATTAATTTAATACAGATTGTGTTCATTCATCAACTCATTACTTTGACACAGATTGTGTTCACTCATCAACCCATTACTTTAACACAGAGTATTTTCATTCATCTACTCATTACTTTAATACAGACTGTGTTAATTCATCTACCCATTACTTTAATAGAGATTGTGTTCATTCATCCACCCATTACTTGAATACAGATTGTGTTCATTCATCTCCCCATTACATTAATACAGACTGTGTTCATTCATCTACCCATTTCTTTAATACAGATTGTGTTCATTCATCGACCCATTACTTTAATACAGATTGTGTTCATTCATCCACCCATTACTTGAATACAGATTGTGTTCATTCATCTCCCCATTACATTAATACAGAGTGTGTTCATTCATCTCCCCATTTCTTTAATACAGATTGAGTTCATTCATCTCCCCATGACATTAATACAGACTGTGTTCATTCATCGACCCATTACTTTAACACAGATTTTGATGATTCATCGACCCATTACTTTAATACAGATTGTGTACATTCATCTATCCATTGCTTTAATACAGATTTTGTTCATTCATCTACCCATTACTTGAACACAGATTGTGTTCTTTCATCAACCCATCACTTTAATACAGATTGTGTTCATTCATCGACCCATTACTTTAACACAAATTGTGTTCATTCATCGACCCATTAATTTAATACAGATTGTGTTCATTCATCAACTCATTACTTTAATACAGAGTAAGTTCATTCATCGAAACATTACTTTAAAACAGAGTGTGTTCATTCATCTACCCATGACTTTAATACAGATTGTGTTCATTCATCGATCCATTACTTTAACACAGAGTATGTTCATTCATCTGCTCATTACTTTAATGCAGATTGTGTTCATTCATCCACCCATTACTTTCATACAGATTGTGTTCATTCATCTGCACATTACTTTAATACAGATTGTGTTCATTCATCTATCCATTGCTTTAAAACAGATTGTGTTCATTCATCTACTCATTACTTTAATACAGACTGTGTTCATTCATCGACCCATTACTTTAATGCAGAATGTGTTCATTCATCAACCCATTACTTTAACACAAATTGTGTTCATTCATCTACCCATTACTTTAATACAGATTGTGTTCATTCATCAACTCATTACTTTAATAAAGAGTAAGTTCATTCATCTATCCATTACATTAATACAGACTGTGTTCATTCATCGACCCATTACTTTAATGCAGATTGTGTTCATTCATCTGCACATTACTTTAACACAAATTGTGTTCATTCATCTACCCATTACTTTAATACAGATTGTGTTCATTCATCAACTCATTACTTTAATAAAGAGTAAGTTCATTCATCTATCCATTACTTTAATACAGATTGTGTTCATTCTTCCACAAATTACTTTAACACAGATTGAGTTCATTCATCTACCCATCACTTTAATACAGATTGTGTTCATTCATCAACTCATTACTTTAATACAGAGTAAGTTCATTCATCTGAACATTACTTTAAAACAGAGTGTGTTCATTCATCGATCCATTACTTTCATGCAGATTGTGTTCATTCATCTACCCATTACTTTAATACAGATTGTGTTCATTCATCGACCAATTACTTTCATACAGATTGTGTTCATTCATCGATCCATTACTTTAACACAGATTGTGTTCATTCATCGACCCATTACTTTAACACAGATTTTTATCATTCATCGACCCATTACTTTAATACAGAGTGCGTTCATTCATCGATCCATTACTTTAATACAGATTGTGTTCATTCATCGACCCATCACTTTAATACAGATTGTGTTCATTAATCGACCCATTACTTTAATACAGATTGTGTTCATTAATCGACCCATTACTTTAATACAGATTGTGTTCATTCATCTCCCCATTACTTTAATACAGATTGTGTTCATTCATCTACCCATTACTTTAATACAGATTGTGTTCATTCATCTATCCGTTACTTTAATACAGAGTGTGTTCATTCTTCCACCCATTACTTTAATACAGATTGTGTTCATTCATCAACTTATTACTTTGATACAGATTGTGTTCACTCATCGACCCATTACTTTAATACAGAGTATGTTCATTCATCTAACCATTACTTTAATACAGAGCGTGTTCATTCATCCACCCATTACTTTAATACAGATTGTGTTCATTCATTTCCCCATTACATTAATACAGACTGTGTTCTTTCATCTACCCATTTCTTGAATACAGATTGTGTTCATTCATCGACCCATTACTTTAATACAGATCGTGTTCATTCATTAACCCATTTCTTTAATACAGAGTGTGTTCATTCATCGACCCATGACTTTAACACAGATTGTGTTCATTCATCGACCCATTAATTTAATACAGATTGTGTTCATTCATCAACTCATTACTTTAATACAGAGTAAGTTCATTCATCGAAACATGACTTTAAAACAGAGTGTGTTCATTCATCTACCCATGACTTTAATACAGATTGTGTTCATTAATCGATCCATTACTTTAATACAGATTGTGTTCATTCATCAACCCATCACTTTAATACAGATTGTGTTCATTCATCGACCCATTAATTTAATACAGATTGTGTTCATTCATCAACTCATTACTTCAATACAGAGTAAGTTCATTCATCTATCCTTTACTTTAATACAGATTGTGTTCATTCATCTCCCCATGACTTTAATACAGATTGTGTTCATTCATCGATCCATTACTTTAACACAGATTGTGTTCATTCATCGACCCATTACTTTAATACAGATTGTGTTCATTCATCTACCCATTATTTTAAAACAGATTGTGTTCATTTATCGACCCATTACTTTAATACAGAGTGTGTTCATTCATCTATCAATTACTTTAATGCAGATTATGTTCATTCATCAACCCATTACTATAACACAGATTGTGTTCATTCATCAACCCATTACTTTAACACAAATTTTGTTCATTCATCAACCCATTACTTTAACACAGATTGTGTTCATTCATCTATCCATTACTTTAATACAGATTGTGTTCATTCATCGACCCATTACTTGAATACAGATTGTGTTCATTCATCGACCCATTACTTGAATACAGATTGTGTTCATTCATCCACCCATTACTTGAATACAGATTGTGTTCATTCATCCACCCATTACTTTAATACAGATTGTGTTCATTCATCCACCCATTACTTTAATACAGATTGTGTTCATTCATCTACCCATTACTTTAATACAGATTGTGTTCATTCATCGACCCATTACTTTAAAACAGATTGTGTTCATTCATCCACCTATTACTTTAATATAGATTGTGTTCATTCATCCACCCATTACTTTAATACAGATTGTGTTCATTCATCCACCCATTACTTTAATACAGATTGTGTTTATTCATCTACCCATTACTTTAATACAGATTGTGTTCATTCATCTACCCATTACTTTAATACAGAGTGTGTTCATTCTTCCACCCATTACTTTAATAGAGATTGTGTTCATTCATCTACCCATTACTTTAATACAGATTGTGTTCATTCATCGACCCATTACTTTAATACAGATTGTGTTCATTCATCGATTCATTACTTTAATACAGATTGTGTTCATTCATCTACCCATTACTTTAAAACAGATTGTGTTCATTCATCGATCCATTACTTTAACACAGATTGTGTTCATTCATCGACCCATTACTTTAAAACAGATTGTGTTCATTCATCTACTCATTACTTTAATACAGACTGTGTTCATTCATCTACCCATTACTTCAATACAGATTGTGTTCATTCATCTACCCATTACTTTAATACAGAGTGTGTTCATTCATCGACCCATTACTTTAATACAGATTGTGTTCATTCATCGACCCATTACTTGAATACAGATTGTGTTCATTCATCGACCCATTACTTGAATACAGATTGTGTTCATTCATCCACCCATTACTTTAATACAGATTGTGTTCATTCATCTACCCATTACTTTAACACAGATTGTGTTCATTCATCTCCCCATTACTTTAATACAGAGTGTGTTCATTCATCTACCCATTATTTTAATACAGAGTGTGTTCATTCTTCCACCCATTACTTTAATAGAGATTGTGTTCATTCATCTACCCATTACTTTAACACAGATTGTGTTCATTCATCGACCCATTACTTTAATGCAGAGTGTGTTCATTCATCGACCCATTACTTTAATACAGATTGTGTTCATTCATCGACCCATTACTTTAATACAGATTGTGTTCATTCATCCACCTATTACTTTAATATACATTGTGTTCATTCATCCACCCATTACTTTAATACAGATTGTGTTCATTCATCCACCCATTACTTTAATACAGATTGTGTTTATTCATCTACCCATTACTTTAATACAGATTGTGTTCATTCATCTACCCATTACTTTAATACAGAGTGTGTTCATTCTTCCACCCATTACTTTAATAGAGATTGTGTTCATTCATCTACCCATTACTTTAACACAGATTGTGTTCATTCATCGACCCATTACTTTAATACAGATTGTGTTCATTCATCGATCCATTACTTTAATACAGATTGTGTTCATTCATCGACCCATTACTTTAACACAGATTGTGTTCATTCATCAACCCATTACTTTAACACCGATTGTGTTCATTCATCGACCCATTACTTTAACACAGATTGTGTTCATTCATCAACCCATTACTTCAACACAGATTGTGTTCATTCATCGACCCATTACTTTAACACAGATGGTGTTCATTCATCAACCCATTACTTTAACACAGATTGTGTTCATTCATCGACCCATTACTTTAAAACAGATTGTGTTCATTCATCGATCCATTACTTTAAAACAGATTGTGTTCATTCATCGATCCAT
This sequence comes from Heptranchias perlo, assembly GCF_035084215.1. Taxonomy (NCBI): domain Eukaryota; kingdom Metazoa; phylum Chordata; class Chondrichthyes; order Hexanchiformes; family Hexanchidae; genus Heptranchias; species Heptranchias perlo. The sequence goes on along the minus strand of NC_090334.1, from coordinate 86,001,327 downwards.
TACTTTAACACAGATTATGTTCATTCATCAACCCATTACTATAACACAGATTGTGTTCATTCATCAACCCATTACTTTAACACAAATTTTGTTCATTCATCAACCCATTACTTTAACACAGATTGTGTTCATTCATCTATCCATTACTTTAATACAGATTGTGTTCATTCATCGACCCATTACTTGAATACAGATTGTGTTCATTCATCGACCCATTACTTGAATACAGATTGTGTTCATTCATCCACCCATAACTTGAATACAGATTGTGTTCATTCATCCACCCATTACTTTAATACAGATTGTGTTCATTCATCCACCCATTACTTTAATACAGATTGTGTTCATTCATCTACCCATTACTTTAATACAGATTGTGTTCATTCATCGACCCATTACTTTAATACAGATTGTGTTCATTCATCCACCTATTACTTTAATATAGATTGTGTTCATTCATCCACACATTACTTCAATACAGATTGTGTTCATTCATCCACCCATTACTTTAATACAGATTGTGTTTATTCATCTACCCATTACTTTAATACAGATTGTGTTCATTCATCTACCCATTACTTTAATACAGAGTGTGTTCATTCTTCCACCCATTACTTTAATAGAGATTGTGTTCATTCATCTACCCATTACTTTAATACAGATTGTGTTCATTCATCGACCCATTACTTTAATACAGATTGTGTTCATTCATCGATCCATTACTTTAATACAGATTGTGTTCATTCATCTACCCATTACTTTAAAACAGATTGTGTTCATTCATCGATCCATTACTTTAACACAGATTGTGTTCATTCATCGACCCATTACTTTAAAACAGATTGTGTTCATTCATCTACTCATTACTTTAATACAGACTGTGTTCATTCATCTACCCATTACTTCAATACAGATTGTGTTCATTCATCTACCCATTACTTTAATACAGATTGTGTTCATTCATCGACCCATTACTTGAATACAGATTGTGTTCATTCATCGACCCATTACTTGAATACAGATTGTGTTCATTCATCCACCCATTACTTTAATACAGATTGTGTTCATTCATCTACCCATTACTTTAACACAGATTGTGTTCATTCATCTCCCCATTACTTTAATACAGAGTGTGTTCATTCATCTACCCATTATTTTAATACAGAGTGTGTTCATTCTTCCACCCATTACTTTAATAGAGATTGTGTTCATTCATCTACCCATTACTTTAACACAGATTGTGTTCATTCATCGACCCATTACTTTAATGCAGAGTGTGTTCATTCATCGACCCATTACTTTAATACAGATTGTGTTCATTCATCCACCTATTACTTTAATATACATTGTGTTCATTCATCCACCCATTACTTTAATACAGATTGTGTTCATTCATCCACCCATTACTTTAATACAGATTGTGTTTATTCATCTACCCATTACTTTAATACAGATTGTGTTAATTCATCTACCCATTACTTTAATACAGAGTGTGTTCATTCTTCCACCCATTACTTTAATAGAGATTGTGTTCATTCATCTACCCATTACTTTAACACAGATTGTGTTCATTCATCGACCCATTACTTTAATACAGATTGTGTTCATTCATCGATCCATTACTTTAATACAGATTGTGTTCATTCATCTACCCATTACTTTAAAACAGATTGTGTTCATTCATCGATCCATTACTTTAACACAGAGTATGTTCATTCATCAACCCATTACTTTAACACAGATTGTGTTCATTCATCTCCCCATTACTTTAATACAGAGTGTGTTCATTCATCTACCCATTACTTTAATACAGAGTGTGTTCATTCATCCACCCATTACTTTAATACAGATTGTGTTTATTCATCTACCCATTACTTTAATACAGATTGTGTTAATTCATCTACCCATTACTTTAATACAGAGTGTGTTCATTCTTCCACCCATTACTTTAATAGAGATTGTGTTCATTCATCTACCCATTACTTTAACACAGATTGTGTTCATTCATCGACCCATTACTTTAATACAGATTGTGTTCATTCATCGATCCATTACTTTAATACAGATTGTGTTCATTCATCTACCCATTACTTTAAAACAGATTGTGTTCATTCATCGATCCATTACTTTAACACAGATTGTGTTCATTCATCGACCCATTACTTTAATACAGATTGTGTTCATTCATCTACCCATGACTTTAATCGAGATTGTGTACATTCATCTATCCATTGCTTTAATACAGATTTTGTTCATTCATCTACCCATTACTTGAACACAGATTGTGTTCTTTCATCAACCCATCACTTTAATACAGATTGTGTTCATTCATCGACCCATTACTTTAACACAGATTGTGTTCATTCATCGACCCATTAATTTAATACAGATTGTGTTCATTCATCAACTCATTACTTTAATACAGATTAAGTTCATTCATCGAAACATTACTTTAAAACAGATTGTGTTCATTCATCTGCTCATTACTTTAATGCAGATTGTGTTCATTCATCCACCCATTACTTTCATACAGATTGTGTTTATTCATCTGCACATTACTTTAATACAGATTGTGTTCATTCATGAACCCATTACTTTAACACAGTTTGTGTTCATTCATCGCCCCATTACTTTAACACAGATTGTCTGCATTCATCGTCCCATTACTTTAATCCAGATTGTGTTCGTTCATCTATCCGTTACTTTAATACAGAGTGTGTTCATTCTTCCACCCATTACTTTAATACAGATTGTGTTCATTCATCTACCGATTAATTTAATACAGATTGTGTTCATTCATCAACTCATTACTTTGATACAGATTGTGTTCATTCATTGACCCATTACTTTAATACAGATTGTGTTCATTCATCTACCCATTACTTTAATGCAGATTGTGTTCATTCATCTACTCATTACTTTAATTCAGATTGTGTTCATTCATTGACCCATTACTTTAATACAGATTGTGTTCATTCATCTATCCATTACTTTAATACAGATTGTGTTCATTCATCGATCCATTACTTTAAGACAGAGTGTGTTCATTCATCTACCCATTACTTTAATGCAGATTGTGTTCATTCATCCACCCATTACTTTAAGACAGATTGTGTTCATTCATTGACCCATTACTTTAATACAGATTGTGTTCATTCATCTACCCATTACTTCAATGCAGATTGTGTTAATTCATCTACTCATTACTTTAATACAGATTGTGTTCATTCATCTACCCATTACTTTAATGCAGATTGTGTTCATTCATCTACCCATTACTTCAATACAGATTGTGTTCATTCATCTACCCATGACTTTAGTACAGATTGTGTTCATTCATCAACTCATTACTTTAATACAGATTGTGTTCATTCATCCACCCATTACTTTAATACAGATTGTGTTCATTCATCTACTCATTACTTTAATACAGATTGTGTTCATTCATCGACCCATTACTTTAATACAGATTGTGTTCATTCATCCACCCATTACTTTAATACAGATTGTGTTCATTCATCCACCCATTACTTTAATACAGATTGTGTTCATTCATCCACCCATTACTTTAATACAGATTGTGTTCATTCATCGACCCATTACTTTAATACAGAGTGTGTTCATTCATCTCCCCATGACTTGAATTCAGACTTTGTTCATTCATCTACCTATTACTTGAATACAGAGTGTGTTCATTCATCTACTCATTACTTTAATACAGATTGTGTTCATTCATCTATCCATGACTTTAAAACAGATTGTGTTCATTCATCTACTCATTACTAAAATACAGACTGGGTTCATTCATCGACCCATTACTTTAATACAGAGTGTGTTCATTCATCAACCCATTACTTTAGTACAGATTGTGTTCATTCATCTATCCATTACTTTAAAACAGATTGTGTTCATTCATCTACTCACTACTTAAATACAGACTGTGTTCATTCATCTATCCATGACATTAATACAGAGTGTGTTCATTCATCAACCCATTACTTTAACACAGATTGTGTTCATTCATCTACCCATTAATTTAATACAGATTGTGTTCATTCATCAACTCATTACTTTGATACAGATTGTGTTCATTCATCTCCCCATTACTTTAATACGGAGTAAGTTCATTCATCTCCCCATTACTTTAATGCAGATTGTGTTCATTCATCTCCCCATTACTTTCATACAGATTGTGTTCATTCATCTCCCCATTACTATAATACAGAGTGTGTTCATTCATCTACCCATGACTTTCGTACGGATTGTGTTCATTCATCTGTCCATTACTTTAATACAGATTGTATTCATTCATCCACTCATTACTTAAATACAGATTGTGTTCATTCATCTACTCATTACTTTGATACAGATTGTGTTCATTCATCTACCCATTACTTTAATACAGAGTATGTTCATTCATCTAACCATTGCTTTAATGCCGAGTGTGTTCATTCATCTGCCCATTACTTTAACACAAATTTTGTTCATTCATCTGCCCATTACTTTAACACAAATTTTGTTCATTCATCTCCCCATTACTTTACTACAGATTGAGTTCATTCATCAACCCATCACTTTAATACAGAGTGTGTTCATTTATTTCCCCATAACTTTAACACAGATTGTGTTCATTCATCAATCCATTTCTTTAATACAGAGTGTGTTCATTTATTTCCCCATAACTTTAACACAGATTGTGTTCATTCATCTACCCATTACTTTAATACAGAGTGCGTTCATTTATTTCCCCATAACTTTAACACTGATTGTGTTCATTCATCAATCCATTACTTTAATACAGATTATGTATATTCATTTACCCATTACTTTAACACAGATTGTGTTCATTCATCGACCCATTACTTTAATACAGATTGTGTTCATTCATCGACCCATTACGTTAATACAGAGTGTGTTCATTCATCGACCCATTACTTCAATACAGATTGTGTTCATTCATCTACCCATTACTTTAAGACAGATTTTGTTCATTCATCTACCCATTAATTTAATACAGAGTGTGTTCATTCATCTACCCATTACTTTAATACAGATTGTGTTCATTCATCTACCCATTACTTTAATGCAGATTGTGTTCATTCATCTACTCATTACTTTAATACAGATTGTGTTCATTCATCCACCCATTACTTTAATACAGATTGTGTTCATTCATCTGCACATTACTTTAGTACTGATTCTGTTCATTCATCTATCCATTGCTTTAATACAGACTGTGTTCATTCATCGACCCATTACTTTAATACAGAATGTGTTCATTCATCGACCCATTACTTTAATACAGATTGTGTTCATTCATCGACCCATTACTTTAATACAGATTGTGTTCATTCATCTACCAATTACTTTAATATAGAGTATGTTCATTCATCTAACCATTACTTTAATACAGATTGTGTTAATTCAACTGCCAATTATGTTAATACAGATTGAGTTCATTCATCAACCCATTACTTTAACACTAATTGTGTTCATTCATCTACCCATTACTTCAATACAGAGTGTGTTCATTTATATACCCATAACTTTAACACAGATTGTGCTCATTCATCTATCCATTACTTTAATACAGATTGTGTTCATTCATCGACCCATTACTTTAGCACAGATTTTGTTCATTCATCTCCCCATTAATTTAATACAGATTGTGTTCATTCATCGACCCATTACTTTAACACAGATTGTGTTCATTCATCGACCCATTCCTTTAAAACAGATTGTGTTCATTTATCGACCCATTTCTTTAATACAGAGTGTGTTCATTCATCTATCCATTACTTTAATACAGAGTGTGTTCATTCATCTACCGATTAATTTAATACAGATTGTGTTCGTTCATCAACTCATTACTTTGATACAGATTGTGTTCATTCATCTTCCCATTACTTTAATGCAGATTGTGTTCATTCATCTCCCCATTACTTTAATTCAGACTTTGTTCATTCATCTCCCCATTACTTGAATACAGAGTGTGTTCATTCATCGACTCATTACTTTAATACAGATTGTGTTCATTCATCTCCCCACTACTTTAATACGGACTGTGTTCATTCATCTATCCATTACTTTAATACAGATATTGTTCCTTCATCTACCCATTACTTTAATACTGATCGTGTTCATTCATCAACACATTACTTTAATACAGAGTGTGTTCATTCATCTCCCCATTACTTTAACACAGATTTTTATCATTCATCGACCCATTACTTTAATACAGATTGTGTTCATTCATCTACCCATTACTTTAATACAGATTGTGTTCATTCATCTATCCATTACTTTAATACAGATTGTGTTCATTCATCTACCCATTACTTTAATACAGATTGTGTTCATTCATCTACCCATTACTTTAATACAGATTGTGTTCATTTATCTATCCATTCCTTTAATACAGATTGTGTTCATTCATCTATCCATTCATTTAATACAGATTGTGTTCATTCATCTACCCATTACTTTAAGACAGATTGTGTTCATTCATCGACCCATTACTTTAATACAGAGTGGTTTCATTCATCTACCTGTTACTTTAATAAAGATTAGAGTCATAGAGTCATAGAGTTATACAGCACGGATAGAGGCCCTTCAGCCCATCGTGTCCACGCCGGCCATCAAGCCCTTTCTACTCTAATCCCACATTCCAGCATTTGGTCCATAGCCTTGTTTGCTATGGCATTTCAACTGCTCATCCAAATGCTTCTTGAATGTTGTGAGGGTTCCTGCCTCCACAACCCTTTCAGACAGTGAGTTCCAGACTCCAACCACCCTCTGGGTGAAAAAGTTCTTTCTCAAATCCCCTCTAAACCTCCCGCCTTTTACCTTGAATCTATGTTCCCTTGATATAGAACACTCAACGAAGGGAAAAAGCTCCTTAGTATCCATCCTATCTGTGCCCCTCATAATTTTGTACACCTCAATCATGTCCCCCCTCAGCCTCCTCTGCTCCAAGGAAAACATACCCAATCTTCCCAGTCTCTCTTCATAGCTGAAGCACTATAGCCCTGGTAAAATCCTGGTGAATCTCCTCTGCACCCTCTCCAAAGCGATCACATCCTTCCTGTAGTGTGGCGACCAGATTGTGTTCATTCATCTCACCATTACTTCAACACAGATTGTGTTCATTCATCTACCCATTACTTTAAAACAGATTGTGTTCATTCATCCACCCATTACTTTAATACAGATTGTGTTCATTCATCCACCCATTACTTTAACACAAATTGTGTTCATTCATCCACCCATTACTTTCATACAGATTGTGTTCATTCATCTCCCCATCACTTTAATACAGATTGTGTTCATTCATCTATCCATTACTTTAATACAGATTGTGTTCATTCATCAACCCATTACTTTAACACAGATTGTGTTCATTCATCTACCCATTAGTTTAATACAGATTGTGTTCATTCATCCATCGTTTAACTTTAAAACAGATTGTGTTCATTCATCTATCCATTACTTTAATACAGATTGTGTTCATTCATCAACCCATTACTTTAACACAGATTGTGTTCATTCATCAATCCATTACTTTAATTCAGATTGTGTTCATTCATCGACCCATTACTTTAATACAGATTGTGTTCATTCATCTACCTGTTACGTTAATACAGATTGTGTTCATTCATCGACCCATTACTTTAATACAGACTGGTTTCATTCATCTACCTGTTACTTTAATAAAGATTCGAGTCATAGAGTCATAGAGTTATACAGCACGGATAGAGGCCCTTCGGCCCATCGTGTCCGCGCCGGCCATCAGCCCTGTCTACTCTAATCCCATATTCCAGCATTTGGTCCGTAGCCTTGTATGCTCTGGCATTTCAAGTGCTCATCCAAATGCTTCTTGAATGTTGTGAGGGTTCCTGCCTCCACAACCCTCTCAGGCAGTGAGTTCCAGACTCCAACCACCCTCTGGGTGAAAAAGTTATTTCTCAAATCCCCTCTAAACCTCCCGCCTTTTACCTTGAATCTATGTCCCCTTGATATAGAACACTCAACGAAGGGAAAAAGCTCCTTAGTATCCATCTTATCTGTGCCCCACATAATTTTGTACACCTCAATCATGTCCCCCCTCAGCCTCCTCTGCTCCAAGGAAAACAAACCCAATCTTCCCAGTCTCTCTTCAAAGCTGAAGCGCTCCAGCCCTGGTAACATCCTGGTGAATCTCCTCTGCACCCTCTCCAAAGCGATCACATCCTTCCTGTAGTGTGGCGACCAGATTGTGTTCATTCATCTCACCATTACTTTAACACAGATTGTGTTCATTCATCTCCCCATTACTTTAACACAGATTGTGTTCATTCATCTACCCATTACTTTAATACAGAGTGTGTTCATTTATTTTCCCATAACTTTAACACAGATTGTGTTCATTCATCTACCCATTACTTTAATACAGAGTGTGTTCATTCATCTACCCATTACTTTAAAACAGATTGTGTTCATTCATCTACCCATTACTTTAATACAGAGTGTGTTCATTCAAATATCCATTACTTTAATACAGATTGTGTTCATTCATCTACCCATTACTTTAAAACAGATTGTGTTCATTCATCTACCCATTACTTTAATACAGATTGTGTTCATTCATCTACCCATTACTTTAATACGGATTGTGTTCATTCATCTACCCATTACTTTAATACGGATTGTGTTCATTCATCTACCCATTACTTGAATACAGAGTGTGTTCTTTCATCTACCTGTTACTTTAATAAAGAATGTGTTCATTCATCTCACCATTACTTGAACACAGACTGTGTTCATTCATTTACCCATTACTTTAACACAGATTGTGTTCATTCATCTACCCATTACTTTAATACGGATTGCATTCATTCATCAACCCATTACTTTAACACAGATTGTGTTCATTCATCTACCCATTACTTAAATACAGAGTGTGTTCATTCATCTATCCATTACTTGAATACAGATTGTGTTCATTCATCTAACCATTACTTTAATACAGATTGTGTTCATTCATCTACCCATTACTTGAATACAGAGTGTGTTCATTCATCTATCCATTACTTGAATACAGATTGTGTTCATTCATCTAACCATTACTTTAATACAGATTGTGTTCATTCATCTACCCATTACTTAAATACAGAGTGTGTTCATTCATCTATCCATTACTTGAAGACAGATTGTGTTCATTCATCTAACCATTACTTTAATACAGATTGTGTTCATTCACCGACCAATTACTTAAATACAGAGAGTGTTCATTCATCAACCCATTACTTTAATACAGATTGTGTTCATTCATCTATCCATTACTTTAATACAGATTGTGTTCATTCATCTACCCATTACTTTAGAACAGATTGTGTTCATTCATCTACCCATTACTTGAATACAGATTGTGTTCATTCATCTACCCATTACTTTAGAACAGATTGTGTTCATTCATCTATCAATTACTTTAACACAGAGTGTGTTCATTCATCTATCCATGACTTGAATACAGATTGTGTTCATTCATCTCCCCATTACTTTAGAACAGATTGTGTTCATTCATCTGTCCATTACTTTAATACAGATTGTGTTCATTCATCTGTCCATTACTTTAAAACAGAGTGTGTTCATTCATCTACCAATTACTTTGATAAAGATTGTGTTCATTCATCTCACCATTACTTTAATACAGATTGTGTTCATTCATCGACCCATTACTTTAACACAGATTGTGTTCATTCATCTATCCATCACTTTAACACAGATTGTGTTCATTCATCTATCCATTACTTTAACACAGATTGTGTTAATTCATCTCCCCATTACGTTAATACAGTTTGAGTTCATTCATCAACCCATTACTTTAATACAGAGTGTGTTCATTTATTTTCCCATAACTTTAACACAGATTGTGTTCATTCATCAATCCATTACTTTAAAACAGATTGTGTTCATTCATCTACCCATTACTTTAATACAGAGCGTGTTCATTCAAATATCCATTACTTTAATACAGATTGTGTTCATTCATCTACCCATTACTTGAATACAGATTGTGTTCTTTCATCTACCTGTTACTTTAAATAAGAATGTGTTCATTCATCTCACCATTACTTGAACACAGACTGTGTTCATTCATTTAACCATTACTTTAACACAGATTGTGTTCATTCATCTACCCATTACTTTAATACGGATTGCATTCATTCATCAACCCATTACTTTAACACAGATTGTGTTCATTCATCTACCCATTACTTAAATACAGAGTGTGTTCATTCATCTATCCATTACTTGAATACAGATTGTGTTCATTCATCTAACCATTACTTTAATACAGATTGTGTTCATTCATCGACCCATTACTTAAATACAGAGTGTGTTCATTCATCTATCCATTACTTGAATACAGATTGTGTTCATTCATCTACCCATTACTTAAATACAGAGTGTGTTCATTCATCTATCCATTACTTGAATACAGATTGTGTTCATTCATCGAACCATTACTTTAATACAGATTGTGTTCATTCATCTAACCATTACTTTAATACAGATTGTGTTCATTCACCTACCAATTACTTAAATACAGAGTGTGTTCATTCATCAACCCATTACTTTAATACAGTTTGTGTTCATTCATCTCTCCATTACTTGAATACAGATTGTGTTCATTCATCTACCCATTATTTTAGAACAGATTGTGTTCATTCATCTACCCATTACTTGAATACAGATTGTGTTCATTCATCTACCCATTACTTTAGAACAGATTGTGTTCATTCATCTACCAATTACTTTGATAAAGATTGTGTTCATTCATCTCACCATTACTTTAATACAGAGTGTGTTCATTCATCGACCCATTACTTTAATACAGATTGTGTTCATTCATCCACCCATTACTTTAATACAGATTGTGTTCATTCATCTACCCATTACTTTAATGCAGATTGTGTTCATTCATCTACTCATTAATTTAATACAGATTGTGTTCATTCATCCACCCATTACTTTAATACAGATTGTGTTCATTCATCTGCACATTACTTCAGTACAGATTCTGTTCATTCATCTATCCATTGCTTTAATACAGACTGTGTTCATTCATCGACCCATTACTTTAATACAGAATGTGTTCATTCATCGACCCATTACTTTAATACAGATTGTGTTCATTCAGCTACTCATTACTTTGATACAAATTGTGTTCATTCATCTACCAATTACTTTAATACAGATTGTGTTCATTCATCGACCCATTCCGTTAATACAGATTGAGTTCATTCATCAACCCATTACTTTAACACAAATTGTGTTCATTCATCTACCCATTACTTCAATACAGAGTGTGTTCATTTATATACCCATAACTTTAACACAGATTGTGCTCATTCATCGATCCATTACTTTAATACAGATTGTGTTCATTCATCGACCCATTACTTTAGCACAGATTTTGTTCATTCATCTACCCATTACTTTAATACAGATTGCGTTCATTCATCGACCCATTACTTTAACACAAATTGTGTTCATTCATCTACCCATTACTTTAATACAGATTTTGTTCATTCATCTACCCATTACTTTAATACAGATTGCGTTCATTCATCGACCCATTACTTTAACACAAATTGTGTTCATTCATCTACCCATTACTTTAATACAGAGTGTGTTTATTCATCGACCCATTACTTTAATACAGATTGTGTTCATTTATTTTCCCATAACTTTAACACAGATTGTGATCATTCATCTATCCAATACTTTAATACAAAGTGTGTTCATTCATCTACCCATTACTTAAATACAGAGTGTGTTCATTCATCTATCCATTACTTGAATACAGATTGTGTTCATTAATCTACCTATTACTTGAATACAGATTGTGTTCATTCATCTACCCATTACTTTAGAACAGATTGTGTTCATTCATCTACCCATTACTTGAATACAGAGTGTGTTCTTTCATCTACCTGTTACTTTAATAAAGAATGTGTTCATTCATCTCACCATTACTTGAACACAGACTGTGTTCATTCATTTACCCATTACTTTAACACAGATTGTGGTCATTCATCTACCCATTACTTTAATACGGATTGCATTCATTCATCAACCCATTACTTTAACACAGATTGTGTTCATTCATCTACCCATTACTTAAATACAGAGTGTGTTCATTCATCTATCCATTACTTGAATACAGATTGTGTTCATTCATCTAACCATTACTTTAATACAGATTGTGTTCATTAATCTACCCATTACTTAAATACAGAGTGTGTTCATTCATCTACCCATTACTTGAATACAGATTGTGTTCATTCATCTAACCATTACTTTAAAACAGATTGTGTTCATTCATCTACCCATTACTTGAATGCAGATTGTGTTCATTCATCTAACCATTACTTTAATACGGATTGTGTTCATTCATCTAACCATTACTTTAATACAGATTGTGTTCATTCACCGACCAATTACTTAAATACAGAGAATGTTCATTCATCAACCCATTACTTTAATACAGATTGTGTTCATTCATCTATCCATTACTTGAATACAGAGTGTGTTCATTCATCTACCCATTACTTTAGAACAGATTGTGTTCATTCATCTACCCATTACTTAAATACAGATTGTGTTCATTCATCTACCCATTACTTTAGAACAGATTGTGTTCATTCATCTATCAATTACTTTAACACAGAGTGTGTTCATTCATCTATCCATGACTTGAATACAGATTGTGTTCATTCATCTCCCCATTACTTTAGAACAGATTGTGTTCATTCATCTCCCCATTACTTTAATACAGATTGTGTTCATTCATCTGTCCATTACTTTAAAACAGATTGTGTTCATTCATCAACCGATTACTTTCACACAGATTGTGTTCATTCATCTATCCATCACTTTAACACAGATTGTGTTCATTCATCTCCCCATTACTTTAACACAGATTGTGTTCATTCATCTACCCATTACTTTAATACGGATTGCATTCATTCATCAACCCATTACTTTAACACAGATTGTGTTCATTCATCTACCCATTACTTAAATACAGAGTGTGTTCATTCATCTATCCATTACTTGAATACAGATTGTGTTCATTCATCTAACCATTACTTTAATACAGATTGTGTTCATTAATCTACCCATTACTTAAATACAGAGTGTGTTCATTCATCTACCCATTACTTGAATACAGATTGTGTTCATTCATCTAACCATTACTTTAAAACAGATTGTGTTCATTCATCTACCCATTACTTGAATGCAGATTGTGTTCATTCATCTAACCATTACTTTAATACGGATTGTGTTCATTCATCTAACCATTACTTTAATACAGATTGTGTTCATTCACCGACCAATTACTTAAATACAGAGAATGTTCATTCATCAACCCATTACTTTAATACAGATTGTGTTCATTCATCTATCCATTACTTGAATACAGAGTGTGTTCATTCATCTACCCATTACTTTAGAACAGATTGTGTTCATTCATCTACCCATTACTTAAATACAGATTGTGTTCATTCATCTACCCATTACTTTAGAACAGATTGTGTTCATTCATCTATCAATTACTTTAACACAGAGTGTGTTCATTCATCTATCCATGACTTGAATACAGATTGTGTTCATTCATCTACCCATTACTTTAATACAGAGTGTGTTCATTCATCTACCCATTACTTTAAAACAGATTGTGTTCATTCATCTACCCATTACTTTAATACAGAGTGTGTTCATTCAAATATCCATTACTTTAATACAGATTGTGTTCATTCATCTACCCATTACTTTAAAACAGATTGTGTTCATTCATCTACCCATTACTTTAATACAGATTGTGTTCATTCATCTACCCATTACTTTAATACGGATTGTGTTCATTCATCTACCCATTACTTTAATACGGATTGTGTTCATTCATCTACCCATTACTTGAATACAGAGTGTGTTCTTTCATCTACCTGTTACTTTAATAAAGAATGTGTTCATTCATCTCACCATTACTTGAACACAGACTGTGTTCATTCATTTACCCATTACTTTAACACAGATTGTGTTCATTCATCTACCCATTACTTTAATACGGATTGCATTCATTCATCAACCCATTACTTTAACACAGATTGTGTTCATTCATCTACCCATTACTTAAATACAGAGTGTGTTCATTCATCTATCCATTACTTGAATACAGATTGTGTTCATTCATCTAACCATTACTTTAATACAGATTGTGTTCATTCATCTACCCATTACTTGAATACAGAGTGTGTTCATTCATCTATCCATTACTTGAATACAGATTGTGTTCATTCATCTCACCATTACTTTAATACAGATTGTGTTCATTCATCTCCCCATTACTTTAATACAGATTGTGTTCATTCATCTGTCCATTACTTTAAAACAGATTGTGTTCATTCATCAACCGATTACTTTCACACAGATTGTGTTCATTCATCTATCCATCACTTTAACACAGATTGTGTTCATTCATCTACCCATTACTTTAATACAGAGTGTGTTCATTTATTTTCCCATAACTTTAACACAGATTGTGTTCATTCATCTACCCATTACTTTAATACAGAGTGTGTTCATTCATCTACCCATTACTTTAAAACAGATTGTGTTCATTCATCTACCCATTACTTTAATACAGAGTGTGTTCATTCAAATATCCATTACTTTAATACAGATTGTGTTCATTCATCTACCCATTACTTTAAAACAGATTGTGTTCATTCATCTACCCATTACTTTAATACAGATTGTGTTCATTCATCTACCCATTACTTTAATACGGATTGTGTTCATTCATCTACCCATTACTTTAATACGGATTGTGTTCATTCATCTACCCATTACTTGAATACAGAGTGTGTTCTTTCATCTACCTGTTACTTTAATAAAGAATGTGTTCATTCATCTCACCATTACTTGAACACAGACTGTGTTCATTCATTTACCCATTACTTTAACACAGATTGTGTTCATTCATCTACCCATTACTTTAATACGGATTGCATTCATTCATCAACCCATTACTTTAACACAGATTGTGTTCATTCATCTACCCATTACTTAAATACAGAGTGTGTTCATTCATCGATCCATTACTTGAATACAGATTGTGTTCATTCATCTAACCATTACTTTAATACAGATTGTGTTCATTCATCTAC
This sequence comes from Heptranchias perlo, assembly GCF_035084215.1. Taxonomy (NCBI): domain Eukaryota; kingdom Metazoa; phylum Chordata; class Chondrichthyes; order Hexanchiformes; family Hexanchidae; genus Heptranchias; species Heptranchias perlo. The sequence continues at coordinate 85,986,109 of NC_090334.1, read as the reverse complement.
CCATTACTTGAATACAGAGTGTGTTCATTCATCTATCCATTACTTGAATACAGATTGTGTTCATTCATCTCACCATTACTTTAATACAGATTGTGTTCATTCATCTACCCATTACTTAAATACAGAGTGTGTTCATTCATCTATCCATTACTTGAAGACAGATTGTGTTCATTCATCTAACCATTACTTTAATACAGATTGTGTTCATTCACCGACCAATTACTTAAATACAGAGAGTGTTCATTCATCAACCCATTACTTTAATACAGATTGTGTTCATTCATCTATCCATTACTTTAATACAGATTGTGTTCATTCATCTACCCATTACTTTAGAACAGATTGTGTTCATTCATCTACCCATTACTTGAATACAGATTGTGTTCATTCATCTACCCATTACTTTAGAACAGATTGTGTTCATTCATCTATCAATTACTTTAACACAGAGTGTGTTCATTCATCTATCCATGACTTGAATACAGATTGTGTTCATTCATCTCCCCATTACTTTAGAACAGATTGTGTTCATTCATCTGTCCATTACTTTAATACAGATTGTGTTCATTCATCTGTCCATTACTTTAAAACAGAGTGTGTTCATTCATCTACCAATTACTTTGATAAAGATTGTGTTCATTCATCTCACCATTACTTTAATACAGATTGTGTTCATTCATCTACCCATTACTTTAACACAGATTGTGTTCATTCATCTATCCATCACTTTAACACAGATTGTGTTCATTCATCTATCCATTACTTTAACACAGATTGTGTTAATTCATCTCCCCATTACGTTAATACAGTTTGAGTTCATTCATCAACCCATTACTTTAATACAGAGTGTGTTCATTTATTTTCCCATAACTTTAACACAGATTGTGTTCATTCATCTATCCATTACTTTAAAACAGATTGTGTTCATTCATCTACCCATTACTTTAATACAGAGCGTGTTCATTCAAATATCCATTACTTTAATACAGATTGTGTTCATTCATCTACCCATTACTTGAATACAGATTGTGTTCTTTCATCTACCTGTTACTTTAAATAAGAATGTGTTCATTCATCTCACCATTACTTGAACACAGACTGTGTTCATTCATTTACCCATTACTTTAACACAGATTGTGTTCATTCATCCACCCATTACTTTAATATGGATTGCATTCATTCATCAACCCATTACTTTAACACAGATTGTGTTCATTCATCTACCCATTACTTAAATACAGAGTGTGTTCATTCATCTATCCATTACTTGAATACAGATTGTGTTCATTCATCTAACCATTACTTTAATACAGATTGTGTTCATTCATCGACCCATTACTTAAATACAGAGTGTGTTCATTCATCTATCCATTACTTGAATACAGATTGTGTTCATTCATCTACCCATTACTTAAATACAGAGTGTGTTCATTCATCTATCCATTACTTGAATACAGATTGTGTTCATTCATCGAACCATTACTTTAATACAGATTGTGTTCATTCATCTAACCATTACTTTAATACAGATTGTGTTCATTCACCTACCAATTACTTAAATACAGAGTGTGTTCATTCATCAACCCATTACTTTAATACAGTTTGTGTTCATTCATCTCTCCATTACTTGAATACAGATTGTGTTCATTCATCTACCCATTATTTTAGAACAGATTGTGTTCATTCATCTACCCATTACTTGAATACAGATTGTGTTCATTCATCTACCCATTACTTTGATAAAGATTGTGTTCATTCATCTCACCATTACTTTAATACAGAATGTGTTCATTCATCGACCCATTACTTTAATACAGATTGTGTTCATTCATCCACCCATTACTTTAATACAGATTGTGTTCATTCATCTACCCATTACTTTAATGCAGATTGTGTTCATTCATCTACTCATTAATTTAATACAGATTGTGTTCATTCATCCACCCATTACTTTAATACAGATTGTGTTCATTCATCTGCACATTACTTTAGTACAGATTCTGTTCATTCATCTATCCATTGCTTTAATACAGACTGTGTTCATTCATCGACCCATTACTTTAATACAGAATGTGTTCATTCATCGACCCATTACTTTAATACAGATTGTGTTCATTCAGCTACTCATTACTTTGATACAAATTGTGTTCATTCATCTACCAATTACTTTAATACAGATTGTGTTCATTCATCGACCCATTCCGTTAATACAGATTGAGTTCATTCATCAACCCATTACTTTAACACAAATTGTATTCATTCATCTACCCATTACTTCAATACAGAGTGTGTTCATTTATATACCCATAACTTTAACACAGATTGTGCTCATTCATCTATCCATTACTTTAATACAGATTGTGTTCATTCATCGACCCATTACTTTAGCACAGATTTTGTTCATTCATCTACCCATTACTTTAATACAGATTGCGTTCATTCATCGACCCATTACTTTAACACAAATTGTGTTCATTCATCTACCCATTACTTTAATACAGAGTGTGTTTATTCATCGACCCATTACTTTAACACAAATTGTGTTCATTCATCTACCCATTACTTTAACACAAATTGTGTTCATTCATCTACCCATTACTTTAATACAGATTGTGTTCATTTATTTTCCCATAACTTTAACACAGATTGTGATCATTCATCTATCCAATACTTTAATACAAAGTGTGTTCATTCATCTACCCATTACTTAAATACAGAGTGTGTTCATTCATCTATCCATTACTTGAATACAGATTGTGTTCATTCATCTACCCATTACTTGAATACAGATTGTGTTCATTCATCTACCCATTACTTTAGAACAGATTGTGTTCATTCATCTACCCATTACTTGAATACAGAGTGTGTTCTTTCATCTACCTGTTACTTTAATAAAGAATGTGTTCATTCATCTCACCATTACTTGAACACAGACTGTGTTCATTCATTTACCCATTACTTTAACACAGATTGTGGTCATTCATCTACCCATTACTTTAATACGGATTGCATTCATTCATCAACCCATTACTTTAACACAGATTGTGTTCATTCATCTACCCATTACTTAAATACAGAGTGTGTTCATTCATCTATCCATTACTTGAATACAGATTGTGTTCATTCATCTAACCATTACTTTAATACAGATTGTGTTCATTCATCTACCCATTACTTAAATACAGAGTGTGTTCATTCATCTACCCATTACTTGAATACAGATTGTGTTCATTCATCTAACCATTACTTTAATACAGATTGTGTTCATTCATCTACCCATTACTTGAATGCAGATTGTGTTCATTCATCTAACCATTACTTTAATACGGATTGTGTTCATTCATCTAACCATTACTTTAATACAGATTGTGTTCATTCACCGACCAATTACTTAAATACAGAGAATGTTCATTCATCAACCCATTACTTTAATACAGATTGTGTTCATTCATCTATCCATTACTTGAATACAGATTGTGTTCATTCATCTACCCATTACTTTAGAACAGATTGTGTTCATTCATCTACCCATTACTTAAATACAGATTGTGTTCATTCATCTACCCATTACTTTAGAACAGATTGTGTTCATTCATCTATCAATTACTTTAACACAGAGTGTGTTCATTCATCTATCCATGACTTGAATACAGATTGTGTTCATTCATCTCCCCATTACTTTAGAACAGATTGTGTTCATTCATCTACCCATTACTTAAATACAGATTGTGTTCATTCATCTACCCATTACTTTAGAACAGATTGTGTTCATTCATCTATCAATTACTTTAACACAGAGTGTGTTCATTCATCTATCCATGACTTGAATACAAATTGTGTTCATTCATCTCCCCATTACTTTAGAACAGATTGTGTTCATTCATCTCCCCATTACTTTAATACAGATTGTGTTCATTCATCTGTCCATTACTTTAAAACAGATTGTGTTCATTCATCAACCGATTACTTTCACACAGATTGTGTTCATTCATCTATCCATCACTTTAACACAGATTGTGTTCATTCATCTATCCATGACTTTAATACAGATTGTGTTCATTCATCAACCCATTACTTTAACACAGATTCTGTTCATTCATCTACTCATTACATAACACAGATTGTGTTCATTCATCTACCCATTACTTTAATACAGATTGTGTTCATTCATCGACCCATTACTTTAATACAGTTTGTTTTCATTCATCGACCCATTACTTTAATACAGATTCTGTTCATTCATCTACTCATTACTTTAATACAGATTTTGTTCATTCATCGACCCATTACGTGAGTACAGATTGTGTTCATTCATTGACCCATTACGTGAATACAGATTGTGTTCATTCATCGACCCATTACGTGAATACAGATTGTTTTCATTCATCGACCCATTACTTTAATACAGATTGTGTTCATTCATCGATCCATTGTTTTAAATACAGATTGTGTTCATTCATCTATCCATTACTTTAATACAGATTGTGTTCATTCATTTCCCCATTACATTAATACAGACTGTGTTCTTTCATCTACCCATTTCTTTAATACAGATTGTGTTCATTCATCGACCCATTACTTTAATACAGATCGTGTTCATTCATTAACCCATTTCTTTAATACAGAGTGTGTTCATTCATCGACCCATTACTTTCATACAGATTGTGTTCATTCATCTACCTATTACCTTAATACAGATTGTGTTCATTCATCGACCCATTACTTTAGTACAGACTGTGTTCATTCATCTACCCATTACTTAAAAAAAAAATGTGTTCATTCATCTACGCATTACTTTAACACAGATTGTTTTCTTTGATCTTCCCATTACTTTAAAACAGATTGTGTTCATTAATCTACCCATGACTTTAATACACATTGTGTTCATTCATCTACCCATTACTTTAATACAGATTGTGTTCTTTCATCGACTCATTGCTTTAATATGAATTGTTTTCATTCATCTACTCGTTACTTTAATACAGAGTGTGTTCATTCATCCACCCATTACTTTAATACAATTGTAAACAATTTTACAACACCAAGTTATAGTCCAACGATTTTATTTGAAATTTACAAGCTTTCGGAGGCTTCCTCCTTCCTCAGGTAAATGTCAGGAACTCCTTGAAGCCTACGCATTTATAAATCACAGAACAATACATGGTGATTACAGACAGTTTTTGCAACTGCCCGTTGCCAAGGCAATCACCGTGTTCAGACAGAGAGGTGTCACCTGCAGAACCCCCGAATATACATTCAACAAAAAAAAACAAAGAAACAGGAAAAAAAAACAGAGAGAGAGAGGCAGAAACATCCGGAAGGCAGAGAAAGCTAGCAAATGACCCGTTATATTAAAAACAGATAACATTTGTTCGCTGGTGGGGTAACGTGTAGCGTGACATGAACCCAAGATCCCAGTTGAGGCCGTTCTCATGGGTGCGGAACTTGGCTATCAATTTCTGCTCGACGATTTTGCGTTGTTGTGTGTCTCGAAGGCCGCCTTGGAGTACGCTTCCCCGAAGGTCGGTGGCTGAATGTCCATGACTGCTGAAGTGTTCCCCGACTGGGAGGGAACCCTCCTGTCTGGCGATTGTTGCGCGGTGTCCGTTCATCCGTTGTCGCAGTGTCTGCATGGTCTCGCCAATGTACCATGCTCTGGGCCATCCTTTCCTGCAACGTATGAGGTAGACAATGTTGGCCGAGTCACAGGAGTATGAACCATGCACCTGGTGGGTGGTGTCCTCTCGTGTGATGGTGGTATCTGTGTCGATGATCTGGCATGTCTTGCAGAGGTTTCCGTGGCAGGGTTGTGTGGTGTCGTGGACGCTGTTCTCCTGAAAGCTGGGTAATTTGCTGCGAACGATGGTCTGTTTGAGGTTGGGTGTCTGTTTAAAGGCGAGTAGTGGAGGTGTGGGGATGGCCATAGCGAGGTGTTCGTCGTCATTGATGACATGTTAAAGGCTGCGGAGAACATGGCGTAGTTTCTCCGCTCCGGGGAAGTACTGGACGACGAAGGGTACTCTGTTGTTTGCGTCCCGTGTTAGTCTTCTGAGGAGGTCTGTGCGATTTTCGGCTGTGGCCCGTCAGAACTGTCGATCGACAAGTCGAGCGTCATATCCCATTCTTACTAGGGTGCTTTCAGCGTCTGTAGGTGTCCATCGTGTTCCTCCTCGTCTGAGCAGACCCTGTGTATTCGCAGGGCCTGTCCATAGGTGAAGGTCTCTTTGACGTGGTTAGGGTGGAAGCTGGAAAAGTGGAGCATCGTGAGGTTGTCCGTGGGCTTGCGGTAGAGTGAGGTGCTGAGGTGCCCGTCTTTGATGGAGATTCGTGTGTCCAAGAAAGCAACTGATTCTGAGGAGTAGTCCATGGTGAGCTTGATGGTGGAATGGAACTTGTTGATGTTATCGTGTAGTCTCTTTAGTGATTCTTCGCCGTGGGTCCATAGAAAGAAAATGTCGTCGATGTATCTGGTGTATAGCGTTGGTTGGAGGTCCTGTGCAGTGAAGAAGTCGTGCTCGAACTTGTGCATGAAAATGTTGGCGTATTGGGGTGCGAATTTGGTCCCCATGGCTGTTCCGTGTGTTTGGGTAAAGAACTGGTTTTCAAAGGTGAAGACATTGTGATCCAGGATGAAGCGGATAAGTTGTAGGATGGCGTCTGGAGATTGGCTGTTGTTGGTGTTGAGTATTGATGCTGTCGCAGCGATGCCGTCATCGTGGGGGATACTGGTGTAGAGTGCCGAGACGTCCATCGTGGTGAGAAGTGTTCCTGGTTCAACTGGTCCGTGGGTCGTGAGTTTTTGTAGGAAGTCTGTAGTGTCGCGACAGAAGCTGGGGGTTCCCTGTACAATGGGGTTCAGGATGCCCTCGATATATCCAGAGAGGTTCTCACACAGGGGTCCGTTGCCTGATACGATACGACATCCGGGTGTGTTGGCTTTAATACAGATTGTGTTCTTTCATCTACTCATTACTTCAATACAGATTCTTTTCATTCATCGAACCATTACTTTAAAACAGAGTGTGTTCATTCATCTATCCATTACTTTAATACAGATTATTTTCATTCATCTACTCATTACGTTAATGCAGATTGTGTTCATTCATCTATCCATTACTTTAATACAGATTGTGTTCATTCATCTACCCATTACTTTAATACAGAGTGTGTTCATTCATCAACTCATTACTTTAATACAGATTGTGTTCATTCATCGACCCATTACTTTAATACAGATTGTGTTCATTCATCTACCCATGACTTTAATACAGATTGTGTTCATTCATCTACCCATTACTTTAATACAGATTGTGTTCATTCATCGACCCATTACTTTAATACAGATTGTGTTCATTCATCTACCCACGACTTTAATACAGATTGTGTTCATTCATCTACCCATTACTTTAATACAGAGTGTGTTCATTCATCGAACCATTACTTTAACACAGATTGTGTTCATTCATATACCCATTGCTTTAATACAGATTGTGTTCATTCATCGAACCATTACTTTACAACAGATTGTGTTCATTCATCTCCCCATTACTTTAATACAGATTGTGTTCATTCATCTACCCATGACTTTAATACAGATTGTGTTCATTCATCTACCCATGACTTTAATACAGATTGTGTTCATTCATCTACCCATTACTTTAACACAGATTGTGTTCATTTATCTACCCATTACTTTAATACAGATTATGTTCATTCATCTCCCCATTACTTTAATACAGATTGTGTTCATTCATCTACCCATGACTTTAATACAGATTGTGTTCATTCATCTACCCATTACTTTAACACAGATTGTGTTCATTTATCTACCCATTGCTTTAATACAGAGTGTGTTCATTCATCTACTCATTACTTTAATAGAGATTGTGTTCATTCATCGACCCATTACTTTCATAGAGATTGTGTTCATTCATCGACCCATTACTTTAATACAAATTGTGTTCATTCATCGACCCATTACTTTAATACAGATTGTGTTCATTCATCGACCCATTACTTTAATACAGATTGTGTTCATTCATCTGCCCATTACTTTAATACAGATTGTGTTCATTCATCTTCCCATTAGACAGTTTCCTAGAAGTAAAGGGAATTAGGGGTTACGGGGAGTGGACAGGAAATTGGACATGATTTTAGATTTGAGGTTAGGACCAGATCAGCCATGATCTGATTGAATGGCGGAGCAGGCTCGAGGGGCCGATTGGCCTACTCCTGCTCCTATTTCTTATGTTCTTATTCCTTTAATACAGAGTGTGTTCATTCATCTACCCATTACTTTAATGCAGATCGTGTTCATTCATCTACCCATTACTTTAATACAGACTGTGTTCATTCATCGACCCATTCCTTTAATACAGATTGTGTTCATTCATCTACCCATTACTTTAATACAGATTGTGATCTTTCATCTACCCATTACTTTAATACAGATTGTGATCTTTTATCTACACATTACTTTCATCTAGGCAACAACAACAACTTGCATTTGTCCAGTGCCTTTAACATAGTAAAATGTCCCAAGGCGCTTAACAACAACAATTTGTTCAGAAATTGGTTGCAAGGTCGGAGCCAGAGAGTGGGGGTAATGGGTATGGACTCCAGTTGTCAGAATGTGACTTGTGGTTTCCCCCAGGGGTCTGTACTGGGGCCTCAGCTTTTCACCATAATTATTAATGACCTGAATGAAGGAATAGCGAGCTGTATATCAAATTTTGGCAGATAGAGTTCAATGTGGGGAATTAAAAATCTCAAAACTGAAATTGATAGATTTTTGTTCGGTAAAGGTATTAAGCGATCTGGAGCAAGGCGGATAAATGGAGTTGAGATGCAGATCAGCCATGATCTAATTGAATGGCGGAACAGACTCGAGGGGCAGATTAGCCTAATCCTATTCCTATGTTCCTAATTTGTATTTATATAGCACCTGTTACATAATAAAATGTCCCAAGCCGCTTCAGAAGAACGTAATCAGACAAAATTTGACACCAAGCCACATAAGCAGATATTAGGACAGATAGAAGTAAGTTTTAAGGAGTGTCTTAAAGGAGAGGTGCAGAGGCGGAGAGTATTAGGGGGGGAATTCCAGATCTTAGGGCTTCGACAGCTGAAGGAACGGCCACCAATGGTGGGATGAAGAGAGTAGGGGTTGCACAAGAGGCCAGAACTGGAGGAGCGCAGAGTTCTGAAGGTTGTAGGGCTGGAGAAGGTTTCAGAGATACAGAGGGACGAGGCCATGGAGGGATTTGAGGACGAGGATGAGAATTTTAAATTAACATCTCCATTTATCCGCTCTCCGCGGGCCCCGCCTTCCGCTCTCCGCGGGCCCCGCCTCCCGCTCGCTGCGGATGCTGCCTGACCTGCTGAGTATTTCCAACAATCATTTCGGGCCTCATTTGAGACCTCCGGATATGTTTTTCATGGAAACATTTTATTCCTCTGGGTTATATAAAACAATTTGTGAATCATTTGGTGATTTCTGGACCTCAACTTTACAACTGTCATAAGTTATTTAGTCAACAGTGTTACAATATCCAAACAATAAATTTTTGATTTGCACTACTGAATGAGTTTGACCTTGAGGTGGTTTATGGAATAACTGATGTGGGAATCAAAGGTGGTTTTGTTTACTGTAATCACAAGGCATATGGCACTAGTTGTGAAGAGACATTGGGTAGAAATTCCTTCATGTCCCACCAATTTTTAGAGCACAAATTCACCGTTGGACATACAAATTTCTTTTCGGATGTCCCTGCCAGAAGTATGCACAAAAAGAGGCCTTCGCCATATTGGTGAAGGTGGATATTGGGCGTTCCTGGCGGCTGCTTGAAATGAATGCTGGCCTCATTAAATTATGCTAACAGGGGTCCTGCGCTCGAATTAGGACCCCTTTACGAAATTGATACCTGAGAACCATTCACCTTTCTTGTACCCACCCAGAAAAACATGGCGCTAACATTTAGGGAACTGGCTGAAGCAGCGCTATCTAATTGGATCCCCACCTCTATTAAGGTACTGTGGATTTTGGAAGCCATTTTTTTGTCTGTTTTGGCTGAGTTTGGACAGCAGTTCAGATTTCAGAGCAACTGCATTGCTGTGCTGTTTTACTCCATTGTCTGCAGGAGGCCCAAAAAAGATGGGAATGTTTCTGGGTTTACCATTGAGGCCGCCACAGAAGCGGCAACAGCAACAGCAGGGACAGCAGCAAAGACTTGTGGAGGGTCAAAGGAGATGGCAATAGAGGCAAGGGCCAAGGAAGTGAAAGAGGCGGCTACAGAGATAGTGGATGCATTGGTGATCATCTTCCAAAATTGTATAGACTCTGGAACAGTTCCTGCAGATTGGAGGGTGGCAAATGTAACCCCACTATTTAAGAATGAAGGGAGAGAGAAAACAGGGAACTACAGACCTGTTAGTCTAACATCACTAGTAGGGAAAATGCTAGAATCTATTAGAAAGGAGGTGATAACAGGACACATAGAAAATAATAATAGGATTTGGCAAAGTCAGCATGGGTTTATGAAAGGGAAATCATGTTTGACAAACCTATTTGAGTTCTCTGAGGATGCAACCAGTAGAATAGATAAGGGGGAACCAGTGGATGTGGTGTATTTAGATTTTCAGAAGGCTTTCGATAAGGTCCCACACAGGAGATTGGTGAACAAAGTTAGAGCACATGGAATTGGGGGGAATATACTGGCATGGATTGAGAATTGGTTAACAGACAGGAAACAGAGAGTAGGAATAAACGGGTCTTTTCCAGGTTGACAGACTGTGACTAGTGGGGTACCGCAGGGATCAGTGCTTGGGCCCCAGCTATTCACAATATATATCAATGATTTGGATGAGGGAACTAAATGTAACATTTCCAAGTTTGCAGAGGACACAAAGCTGGGGTGGAATGTGAGCTGTGAGGAGGATGCAAAGAGGCTCCAATGTGATTTAGACAAGTTGGGTGAGTGGGCAAGAACATGGCAGATGCAGTATAACGTGGATAAATGTGAGGTTATCCACTTTGGTTGTAAAAACAGAAAGGCAGATTATTATCTGAATGATGATAGATTGGGAAAAGGGGAGGTGCAACGAGACCTGGGTGTCCTTGTACACCAGTCGCTGAAAGCGAGCATTCAGGTGCAGCAAGCAGTTCAGAAGGCAAATGGTATGTTGGCCTTCATTGCAAGAGGATTTGAGTACAGGAGCAGGGATGTCTTACTGCAGTTATACAAGGCCTTGGTGAGACCAATCTGGAGTATTGTGTGCAGATTTGGTCTCCTTATCTGAGGAAGGATGTCCTTGCCACGGAGGGAGCGCAATGAAGGTTTACCAGACTGATTCCTGGGATGGCAGGACTGACGTATGAGGAGAGATTGCGTCGACTAGGCCTATATTCACTAGAGTTTAGAAGAATGAGAGGTGATCTCATCGAAACATATAAAATTCTAACAGCACTAGACAGACTAGATGCAAGGAGGATGTTCCCGATGGCTGGGGAGTCCAGAACCAGGGGTCACAGTCTCAGGATACGGGGAATGCCATTTAGAACTGAGATGAGGAGAAATTTCTTCACTCAGTGGGTGGTGAACCTGTGGAATTCTCTACCACAGAAGGCAGTGGAGGCCAAGTCATTAGATGTATTCAAGAAGGAGATAGATATATTTCTTAATGCTAAAGGGATCAAGGGATATGGGGAAAAAGCAGGAACAGGGTACTGAGTTAGATGATCAGCCATGTTCACTTTGAATGGCGGAGCAGGCCCGAAGGGCCGAATGGCCTACTCTTGCTCCTATTTTCTATGTTTCTATGTTTCTAAAACCAAAACTGCAGCAACTTCTCCCGATAAAAGCAGGGTGATTTCTCCAGCAACACGCAGTGAATGCATGATCGTTACATAATACAAATTCTGTGTGCACAATCAATCCCAGTCTCTTACAGCAGTGCAGTCTCCAAGTGTGATTGACGGGGGAATTATCCAGTCATCTCCATTCTGGCTGGGATTAGTGGGACTTTATCAAAGGCCATCTGAAAAACCAAATAAACCATATCCACTGGTTCTCCCTTATCTATTCTACCAGTTACATCCTCAAAACACTCCAGTAGGTTTGTCAAAAATGATTTCCCTTTCATAAATCCATGTTGACTTTGTCAAATCCCGTTGATATTTTCGAAGTGTCCTGTTATCACATCCTTTATAATAGACTCTAGCATTTTCCCTACTACTGATGTTAGGCTAACCGGTCTGTAGTTCCCTATTTTCTCTCTCCCTCCTTTTTTAAATAGTGGGGTTACATTTGCCGCCCTCCAATCTGCAGGAACTGTTCCATAATCGATAGAATTTTGGAAGATGACAACTAATGCATCCACTATTTCCATGGCTACCTCTTTTAGTACTCTGGGATGCAGATTATCAGGCCCTGGGGATTTATCAGCTTTCAGTCCCATTAATTTCTCCAGCACTATTTTTTTACTAATACTAATTTCCTTTAATTCCTCCTTCTCACTCATCCCTTGGTTCCCTAGCATTTCTGGGAAGTTATTTGTGTCCTCTTCCGTGAAGACAGAACCAAAGTATTTGTTTAATTGTTCTGCCATTTCCTTGTTCCCCATTACAAATTCTCTTGTTTCTGACTGTAAGGGACCTACATTTGTCTTCACTAATCTTTTTCTTTTTACACACTTGTAGAAGCTTTTACAGTCCACTTTTATGTTCCTTGCAAGTTTACTCTCAAACTCTATTTTTCCCCTCTTAATCAATCTCTTGGTCCTTTTTGCTGAATTCTAAACTGTTCCCAATCCTCAGGCTTGCTACTTTTTCTGGCAACTTTATATGACTCCTCTTTGGATCTAATACTATCCTTAATTTCTTTTGTTAGCCATGGTTGGGCCGCTTTTCCTTTTGTGTTTTTGCGCCAGAAAGGAATGTATAATTGTTGCAATTCATGCATTCATTCTTTAAATGTCAGCCATTGCCTATCCACCGTCATGCCTTTTAATGAAGCTTCCCAATCTATCATAGCCAACTCACTCCTCATACCTTCGTAGTTTCCTTTGTTTAGATTTAGGACCCTAGTTTCGGATTGGACTACTTCACTTTCCATCTTAATGAAGAATTCTATCATGTTATGGTCACTCTTCCCTAAAGGACCCCGCACAAGATTATTAACCCCTTCTCATTGCCCGATACCCAATCTAGGATAGCCTATTCCCTGGTTGGTTCAACGTACTGGTCTAAAAAACCATCTCGGACACACTCCAGGAATTCATCCTCCACAGTATTATTGCTAATTTGGTTTGGCCAGTCTATATGTAGATTAAAGTCACCCATGATTACTGTAGTACCCTTGTTACATGCATCTCTAATTTCCTGTTTGGTCCCATCCCCTACATGCTGGGACCAGAGTTCTAGCGAATCAAACAACTGGGGAGGTAAATAGGGCTTTCAACTAAATAAGGGGGGGGGGGGTGGAGAGGGTCCCGTTGGAGGGAAATCTAGAATGTTAAAGAGAAAAGACAAGGAAGCAGTGCAGGAAAGTGATTGGGGTAAGGAAGGGACAGAGCGCACAAACAAGAGTGCACTAACTGTTTGGAGGCCTATAGACAATTCCCACCAGTGTTTTCTGCCCCTTGGTGCTTCTTAACTCCACCCAGACTGATTCTACATCTTGATTTTCTGAGCCAATATCCTTTCTCACTATCGCTCTGATTTCATCCTTTACTAACAACGCCACCCCACCTCCTTTTCCTTTTTGCGTGTCCTTCCTAAATATCGAATACCCTTGGATACTCAGCTCCCAGCCTTGGTCACCCTGCAGCCATGTCTCCGTAACCGCAATTATATCGTATCCGTTTACATCTATTTGCGCTGTTAATTCGTCTACCTTATTACGAATGCTTCGTGCATTCAGATACAGTGCCTTTAGATTTGTCTTTTCAATATTTTTAGACATCTTAACATTTTTTTTTGTACTATGGCCCTATTTGTCTTATTACCATTTTTTCTTACCTGGACCCTATTTGTTAGTGCACTCTTGTTTGTGCGCTCTGTCCCTTCCTTACCCCAATCACTTTCCTGCACTGCTTCCTTGTCTTTTCTCTTTAACATTCTAGATTTCCCTCTAACGGGACCCTCTCCACCACCCCCCCCCTTATTTAGTTTAAAGCCCTATTTACCTCCCTAGTTGTTTGATTCGCTAGAACTCTGGTCCCAGCATGGTTCAGGTGAAGCCCGTCCTGACGGATCAGCTCCCTCTTTCCCCAGTACTGGTGCCTGTGCCCCATGAATCGAAAACCACTTCTCCCACACCAATCTTTGAGCTACGCATTCATCTCCCTGATCCTATTGACCCTGTGCCAATTTGCTCGTGGCTCATGTAATAATCCAGAAATTATTACCTTTGTGATTCTGCTTTTTAATTTAGTCCCTAGCTGCTCAAACTTCCTCAGCAGAACCTTTTTCTTAGTCCTACCTATGTAGTTGGTACCTACGTGGACCACGACAACTGGATCCTCCCCCTCCCACTCCAAGTTCTTCTCCAGCCTGGAGGAGATGTCCTTAACCCTGGCACCAGGTAGGCAACATAGCCTTCGGGACTCTCACTCTTGGCTGCAGAGACCAGTGTCTATCCCCCTAACTATACTGTCGCCTACTACAACCACATTCCTTTTTTACTCCCCCCACCTGAACGGCCCCCAAACCACGGTGCCGTGGTCAGTTTGCTCGTCCTCCTTGCAATCCCCGCACTTGTCCACAAGAGTTGCAAGAACCTCAAATCTATTGGACACGTGCAGGGACTGAGGCTCCTGCAATACTACCTCCTGGATCCCCATACCTGCCTCACTCGCAGTCACATCCTCCTGTCCCTGACCACGTGTCAATTCTAAAGTATTTAATCTAAGGGGTGTGGCTGCCTCCTGGAGCAAAAGGTCCAGGTAACTTCTCCCTTCCAGATGTCTCGCAATGTCCGCAGCTCGGAGCCGAAGTTCCTTGAGCCGCAGACAGTTACTGCAGATATAGTCGCCCTGGACAAAAATGTCCACAAGCTCCCACGTATTATTGCAGCGACACATCTCCTGTTCTCCCAGTAATTATTTATTTAATTAATTAATTTAGTGCTAATCAAATTATTTACCTCGTTTACTCACAAGTGAACACAAGCAGACAATGGTGGCAGGGGCAGCTGTGGAGAGTCCGTGTCGGGGGGGCTCACTCCTCTCCAAGCTCTGCTCAGCTGAATACAGATGCTGAACCCCGGGGACCATCATTGAGAATGAGAATAATAGACGTGCAGCAGCAACTTTGTGAGGTAATGGGAAAAGTGCCACGCACACTCTCCACAATAGCGGAGAGGATGGAGTCTAACTCAATCGCTAGTGGATTGGTGGTGCAGAGAAGTGTGAGTCTGCCACTGGAACAGTCTTTGACGGAGCCCTCACAGGCTCCAAAACCCCAGAGATCATCAGATCAGCGTATCTCAGCAGTCGGGGCAGGCATTTGAGCAACCTGCCTCTTCCTCTGCTGAAGCCACAGAGGATGCACCAGGTAGAAGCGGTAGAAAGAGAAAGACTAGGCAATTGTGATTCACCAAGTATATGCACAAGGGGGTTTGACGAGCTGTCATGTTCATTTATATTTTTTTTGTTATGGCACATTACATTTAATCATTATCACCACCACTGCCACATCTTGACCATTATTGAGTCCCTTTTGTGAATTCACCTGGTGAACGGTGGTTTTTTAGACTGGAGGGAAGTATACAGTGTTGTTCCCCAGGGGTCAGTGTTAGGACCACTGCTCTTTTTGATATATATTAATGACCTGGACTTGGGTATAGAGGGTCTAATTTCAAAGTTTGCAGATGACATGAAAGTCGGGAATGTAGTAAACAATGTGGAGGATAGTAACAGACTTCAGGAAGACATAGACAGACTGGTGAAATGGGCAGATACATGGCAGATGAAATTTAACGCAGAGAAGTGTGAAGTGATGCATTTTGGTAGGAAGAATGAGGAGAGGCAAAATAAACTAGAGGGTACAATTCTAAAGGGGGTGCAGGAACAGAGAGACCTGGGGGTGGATGTACACAAATCTTTGAAGGCGGCAGGACAAGTTGAGAAGGCTGTTAAAAAAGCATATGGGATCCTGGGCTTTATTAATAGAGGCACAGAGTACAAAAGCAAGGAAGTTATGCTAAACCTTTATAAAACACTGGTTAGGCCTCAGCTGGAGTATTGTGTCCAATTCTGGGCACCGCACTTTAGGAGGGATGTCAAGGCCTAAGAGAGGATGCAGAGGAGATTTACTGGAATGGTTCCAGGGATGAGGGACTTCAGTTATGTGGAGAGACTGGAGAAGCTGGGATTGTTCTCCTTAGAACAGAGAAGGTTAAGGGGAGATTTGATCGAGGTGTTCAAAATCATGAACAGTTTTGACAGAGTAAATAAGGAGAAACTGTTTCCAGTGGCAGACGGACCAGTAACCAGAGGTCACAGATTTAAGGAGATCGGCAAAAGAGCCAGAGGGGAGATGAGCAAACCTCTTTTTACGCAGTGAGTTGTGATGATCTGGAATGCGCTGCCTGAAAGGGCGGTGGAAGCAGATTCAATAATAACTTTCAAAAGAGAATTGGAGAAATACTTGAAGGGAAAAAATTTATAGGGCTCTGGGGAATGAGTGGGGAAATGGGATTAATTAGATAGTTCTTTCAAAGAGCCGGCACAGACATGATGGGCCAAATGGCCTCCTCCTGTGTTGTACCTACTAAGATACAATGTGCTTCATCATGAATGCCAAGGCATGATGCCACCTATTGGGCGCGAGTGCAATGTGTGTATGTGTGGTGAAGGACAGTTTTGTAAAAAGGGAGAAGGGTGGGGATTGGTGGGGGTGGTTGGTCCAGGCGGCCTGAGTGTTTCAAAGTCTTCCATTTGCACATCTCATTATGAGAACCTGTTAGAGGTGAGAGCGTCCCTGGCATCCCAGGCATCCCGGACATTCCTGACATCCCTGGCACCTCTGGGCATCCCTGGCATCTCTGGGCATTCCTGGCACCTCTGGGCATCCCTGGCATCTCTGGGCATCCCTGGCATCTCTGGGCATCCCTGGCATCTCTGGGCATTCCTGGAATCTCTGGGCATCCCTGGCACCTCTGGGCATCCCTGGCATCTCTGGGCATCCCTGGCATCTCTGGGCATCCCTGGCATCTCTGGGCATCCCTGGCATCTCTGGGCATCGCGGACATTCCTGGCATCTCTGGGCATCACTGGGCATCACTGGCACCTCTGGGCATCCCTGGGCATCACGGGCATCTCTGGGCATCCCAGACATTCCTGGCATCCCTGGCAACTCTGGGCATCACTGGCATCTCTGGGCATCATTGGCATCTCTGGGCATCACTGGCACCTCTGGGCATCACGGGCATCTCTGGGCATCACGGGCATCTCTGGGCATCCCTGGCACCTCTGGGCATCCCAGACATTCCTGGCATCCCTGGCATCTCTGGGCATCCCTGGCATCACGGGAATCACTGGCATCATGGGCGTCCCTGGCATCATGGGCAGTAATGTGCACGGCTGCACTGGCGATGGGTTCCCCATCTTCACCTTCCTCCTCCTCAGATGTACAGTGGAATCGATCGATTGCTCCCACCCCCACCCCCCCCCCCACCCAATCCTGATCTTGTCAACTTGAGGGGCTTCAAAATGTAGGTAAATTTGTGTGAACACAAGAATCCTCAGCCTCAACAAAGAAATCTCAGTCTAAACACAATGAACTCCCTGCTAAAGGTTTGTCTGCGAGGACTGAGTTTCCTGCTGCAATACCGCCCCTTTTATTGACATGTGTCAATCACTGGTTTAAAGGCCAAATAAGCTTCGGCTGCAACTCGCCTCTCTTTCAATGGCATGTTTCAGGAGACTCGTTAAATCCGTTTCTATTGCAGAATCCACAAAAAGTTAAATACCTAAAGTGTTTCAACTACTCGAATTAGCCCTTTAAATATCGGCCTGCCGGCTTTAAGTGGGGACAAGACTTGCGTGTTTCTGTTGTGCGCACGTGTCCCAACACACCTGGTCCCAACACACCTGGTCCCAACACACCTGGTCCTAACACACCTGGTCCCAACACACCTGGTCCCAACACACCTGGTCCCAACACACCTGGTCCCAACACACCTGGTCCTAACACACCTGGTCCCAACACACCTGGTCCTAACACACCTGGTCCCAACACACCTGGTCCCAACACACCTGGTCCCAACACACCTGGTCCAACACACCTGGTCCCAACACACCTGGTCCTAACACACCTGGTCCCAACACACCTGGTCCTAACACACCTGGTCCTAACACACCTGGGTTAAACCCGGAAGTGGGTGCGTTGGAGCCGAGGGAAGATCACACTCCGAGAAGCCACTACTTTAACGTCCCTCCCGCCCCCAACCCTCCCGTTCTTGGGGACTAATATTACCGCTGCCCCCCCCCCACAGGAGAACTCCCGCGCTCTTCTTCAAAAAGTGCCTGAGGACAGATGAGATATCATAGAATCATTGAAATTTACGGCACAGAAGGAGGCCATTCAGCCCATCGTGCCTCTGCTGGCCGAAGAAGAGCTATGCAGCTTAATCCCACTTTCCTGCACTTGGTCCGTAGCCCTGTAGGCTCTTCTAGTGCACATCCAGGTACCTTTTAAATGAGGGTTTCTGCCTCTCCCACCCTCTCAGGCAGTGAGTTCCAGACTCCCACCACCCTCTGGATAAATAAATTTCTCCTCAGCTCCCCTCTAATCCTTCTACCAATCACTTTAAATCTATGCCCCCTGGTTATTGACCCCTCTGCTAAGGGAAATAGGTCCTTCCTATCCACACTATCTCGGCCCCTCATAATTTTATACACCTCAATCAAATCTCCCCTCAGCCTCCTCTGTTCCAAAGAAAACAACCCCAGCCTATCCAATCTTTCCTCATAGCTAAAATTCTCCAGTCCCGGCAACATCCTCGTAAATCTCCTCTGCACCCTCTCTAGTGCAATCACATCCTTCCTGTAATGTGGTGACCAGAACTGTACACAGTACTCAAGCTGTGACCTAACCAATGTTTTATACAGTTCCAGCATAACCTCCCTGCTCTTATATTCTGTGCCTCAGCTAATAAAGGAAAGTATTCTATATGCCTTCTTAACCACCTTATCTACC
Source organism: Heptranchias perlo (assembly GCF_035084215.1). NCBI lineage: Eukaryota > Metazoa > Chordata > Chondrichthyes > Hexanchiformes > Hexanchidae > Heptranchias > Heptranchias perlo. Next base: position 85,966,908 of record NC_090334.1, on the reverse strand, counting down.
TGTCCTGCTACCTTCAGGGATCTGTGGACATGTACTCCAAGGTCCCTCACTTCCTCCACACCTCTCAGTATCCTCCCATTTATTGTGTATTCCCTTGCCTTGTTTGCTTTCCCAATATGCATTACCTCACACTTCTCTGGATGAATTCCATTTGCTGACCAGTCCATTGATATCTTCCTGCAGTCTACAGCTTTCCTCCTCACTATCAACCACACGGCCAATTTTTGTATCATCTGCAAACTTCTTAATCATGCCCCTACATTTAAGTCCAAATCATTAATATATACCACAGAAAAGCAAAGGACCGAGTACTGAGCCCTGAGGAACCCCACTGGAAACAGCCTTCCAGTCACAAAAACACCCGTCAACCATTACCCTTTGCTTTCTGTCACTGAGCCAACTTTGGATCCAATTTGCCACTTTCCCTTGGATCCCATGGGCTTTTACTTTTCTGACCAGCCTGCCATGTAGCACCTTGTCAAAAGACTTGCTAAATCTATGTTGGCTACATCAAACGCGTTACCCTCGTCGACCCTCCTTGTTACCACCTCAAAAAATTCAATCAGTTTAACATTGCATCTGAAAGACGGCATCTGACAGTGCTGCACTCCCTCAGTCCTACACTGGGAGAGTCGGCCTAGATTATGTGCTCAAGTCTCTGGAGTGCGGCTTAAACCTTCAACTCTCTGACTCAGAGGCAAAAGTGTTACAACTGAGCTACAGCTGAGATCAGTAGTGAGTAATTGAATGGGTGGAGTAAGAAATGGGGCAGTGAGTACTTGAGGGAGTCACAATAATGAGTAGTTGGGGGTGTAGGATGGGATATTTAAGAATATGGGATGGTGGGTAAAAGACAGTGGTGAGCAGAAGTTGAAAAAAGAGCACAGATGAGGAATTGAAATGAAAAAAATTGCAAAACAAAAAGGACAGTTGGGAAAATGTCAATAAAAAAAGATTAGAACATAAGAAATAGGAGCAGGAGTAGGCCATTCAGCCCCTCGAGCCTGCTCCGCCATTCAATCAGATCATGGCTGATCTTCAACCTCAACTCCACTTTCCCACCCGATCCCCATATCCCTTGATTCCCTTCGGGTCCAAATATCATCGAGCTTAGCCTTGAATATTCTCAATGACTGAGCATCCACAGCCCTCTGGGGTAGACAATTCCAAAGATTCACAACCCTCTGAGTGAAGAAATTCCTCCTCATCTCAGTCCTAAATGGCCGACCCCTTATCCTGAGACTATGACCCCTAGTTCTAGACTCTCCAGCCAGGGGAAACATCCTCTCAGCATCGACCCCATCAAGCCCTCTAAGAATTTTATACGTTTCAGTGAAAAACAGCACACTATTTGGAAAAAAAAGTTGGGAGAGAAAAAAATTAAAAATGAGTTGTAATATTCACGAATGCCAAGTATACTTTCCACACGGCAATTGAATTAGACCTGCAAAATTTAAAATATATGTTGTCCCAGAATTATTTATTTATTTTCGGCCAGTGGGTCAGGTGCCTGCACTGAATTAATGATTAGGGCCTCAGTGTGAAAGAATCATCCTTCCTGTGTTGAATGATATTCAGGTGGTAGTTGCACAGCAGATGGACATTGAGGAAATGGAAGCCTCTCCTTTTATGCACGGCCCAGGATTATGATCATGTATGAACAGCTGCCTGTGTGCAATCAATCTAGGGAAGTGCACCACCTGGTAACAGCAAGCTCTCTTTGTTCCTGGTGGTGATCCACGCTGAACTGTATGAACGAGTACGTCTCCCATTAAAAGGCTTCTGTCACACCCCAAATGTAGTTTGCTGCAGAGTGGCTGATTCTTGTTAGGTTCCCCATCGTGTCTGACAGGTTCTGCTGCTCAGTTCAGAGATATTGTTACTTTACGCTGACAATGCTGTTGTTCTTATGGACTATGGTTGGTGATCAGGCAGCACCAAGAAACACAACTCGATGATTGCTTCCTCGTTCAACCTAAGCTTCATCAGACACTGCTTGTCAGTCAGCTCCAGGTGTCTGTGCACTGCAAAGGGGCATCGTGTAACGGGGTAATTGGTAATCAGTGTTAAGCCGCCTGTCTTTGACATTCTCTTGCTGTAGTTTCATCAATTTGGTCCTCCACAATGTCATAGGTCACAAAAGACACTGACACCCATTCTGCTGCTATTAAGTTTGCACTGGGATAAAAAATGCCACAAATTTCTGTTTGATCTGCTAAATATGCTTCATACAACTGCACCAACTCCAGTGAAACCCATAAATTAGGGATACCGAAGGGACTTGCATCAGGTATCCTTTATTTGCAGGTGTTATTTTCAAAATGGTTATTGCATGTACAATAAGCTGGATGAGCCAAATATCCCTGGATTGGCTGTATCTCCTGCAGTGTTCCTTCTCTTTTTCACCCTCACCTGGGATTGTGCCTAATTCTGGAACCCTGCCAGTGGGTTCATTTTCTGTTCCTTGGGTTTCCCAGTTTATTGCCATCTCAGGGTCCTTTTCCATTGAAGGAAGGATGTCCTGATGCTGCGATCTGCTACATTAGCAGCCTGCACAGGACGAGGTGGCTGCTCGAGGGCTGGAGATCCCAGCCAAATTGGGGGGGGAATTAATGTCCTGCAGACCCCTATCCGGGACCCCTCCCTCCGTGTGCTGCAGCTGCTAATGTTTGAAGTGCTGGGAAGTGGGTAGGGGCTGTTCAGCACCTGATCAGTATCTGAAATACTGGAGGAGTAGGGTTGGCAACTCTAGTTGGACGCAAGATTGGAGGTTTGATCACGTGATGATCTGACCACATGACATCCGACCATGTACCATCAGATCACATGACATTTGATCACATGACTTCTACAACTGTTATTGGATTTGCCTTATAACGGTAAGGTCCACTGTAGTCGAGAATCTTGTGAGAGTGTGAGGCAAGTGTGAGGTCATCCACTATCGACCTAAAAAGGATAGATCAGAGGATTTTCTAAATGGTGAAAAGCTCAAAACAGTGGAGGTCCAAAGAGACTTAGAGGTCCATGTACATAGATCATTAAAATATCATGGACTGGTGCAAAAAATAACAAAAAAGACTAATGGAATGCTGGACTTTATACCGAGAGGACCAGAGTACAAGGGGGTAGAAGTTATGCTGCAGCTATATAAAACCTAGTTAGACCGCACCTGGAGTACTGTGAGCAGTTCTGGGCACCGCACCTTAGGAAGGATATATTGGCCTTGGAGGGAGTGCAGCGTAAATTTACTAGAATGATACCTTTTTCTTCATTCGTTCATGAGATATGGGCGTCGCTGGCGAGGCCGGCATTTATTGCCCATCCCTAATTGCCCTTAAGAAGGTGGTGGTGAGCCGCCTTCTTGAACCGCTGCAGTCCGTGTGGTGACGGTTCTCCCACAGTGCTGTTAGGAAGGGAGTTCCAGGATTTTGACCCAGCGACGATGAAGGAACGGCGATATATTTCCAAGTCGGGATGTTGTGTGACTTGGAGGGGAACGTGCAGGTGGTGTTGTTCCCATGTGCCTGCTGCTCTTGTCCTTCTAGGTGGTAGAGGTCGTGGGTTTGGGAGGTGCTGTCGAAGAAGCCTTGGCGAGTTGCTGCAGGGCATCCTGTGGATGGTACACACTGCAGCCACAATGCGCTGGTGGTGAAGGGAGTGAATGTTTAGGGTGGTGGATGGGGTGCCAATCAGGTGGGCTGCTTTGTCCTGGATGGTGTCGAGCTTCTTGAGTGTTGTTGGAGTTGCACTCATCCAGGCAAGTGGAGAGTATTCCATCACACTCCTGACTTGTGCCTTGTCGATGGTGGAAAGGCTTTGGGGAGTCAGGAGGTGAGTCACTCACCGCAGAATACCCAGCCTCTGACCTGCTCTCATAGCCACAGTATTTATGTGGCTGGTCCAGTTAAGTTTCTGGTCAATGGTGACCCCCTGGATGTTAATGGTGGGGGATTCGGCGATGGAAATGCCGTTGAAAGTCAAGGGGAGGTGGTTAGACTCTGGACTCCAAGAGGTTATATTACGAGGAGAGATTACACAAACTAGGGTTGTATTCCCTGGAATTTAGAAGATTAAGGGGTGACTTGATCAAAGTTTTCAAGATATTAAGGGGAATCACCAGGGTAGATAGAGAGAAACTATTTCCGCTGGTTGGGGAGTCCAGGACAAGGGGGCACAGTCTAAAAATTAGAGCCAGGACTTTCAGGAGTGAAGTTCGGAAACACTTCTACACACAAAGGGTGGGAGAAGTTTGGAATTCTCTTCCGCAAACAGCAGTTGATACTAGCTCAATTGTTAATTTTAAATCTGAGATGGAAAGATTTTTGTTAACCAAAGGTATTAAGGGGTATGGGGGCTAAGGTGGGAATATGGAGTTAGATCACTGATCAGCCATGATCTCATTGAATGGCGGAACAGGCTCGAGGGGCTGAATGGCTTCCTCATGTTCCGATGTTCATGTTAATTATGGTTTTTCGCCAGCAATTGTTGAAAAGTTCCTGACTTTTGAGGAATTTGGAATTTTTTAGCCAGCATCCATAGAGGCAGGGAAACTGCTCAATCCCCGGGATAGAGCCGTGGAGCCGTGCGAACGCTGGATCCCCGGGATCGAGCCGTGCGAACGCTGGATCCCCGGGATGGAGCCGTGCGAACGCTGGATCCCCGGGATGGAGCCGTGCGAACGCTGGATCCCCGGGATGGAGCCCTGCGAACGCTGGATCCCCGGGATCGAGCCGTGCGAACGCTGGATCCCCGGGATCGAGCCCTGCGAACGCTGGATCCCCGGGATGGAGCCGTGCGAACGCTGGATCCCCGGGATCGAGCCGTGCGAACGCTGGATCCCCGGGATCGAGCCGTGCGAACGCTGGATCCCCGGGATGGAGCCCTGCGAACGCTGGATCCCCGGGATGGAGCCCTGCGAACGCTGGATCCCCGGGATAGAGCCGTGGAGCCGTGCGAATGCTGGATCCCCGGGATCGAGCCGTGCGAACGCTGGATCCCCGGGATGGAGCCGTGCGAACGCTGGATCCCCGGGATGGAGCCCTGCGAACGCTGGATCCCCGGGATGGAGCCCTGCGAACGCTGGATCCCCGGGATCGAGCCGTGCGAACGCTGGATCCCCGGGATGGAGCCGTGCGAACGCTGGATCCCCGGGATGGAGCCCTGCGAACGCTGGATCCCCGGGATCGAGCCGTGCGAACGCTGGATCCCCGGGATCGAGCCCTGCGAACGCTGGATCCCCGGGATGGAGCCGTGCGAACGCTGGATCCCCGGGATCGAGCCGTGCGAACGCTGGATCCCCGGGATCGAGCCGTGCGAACGCTGGATCCCCGGGATGGAGCCCTGCGAACGCTGGATCCCCGGGATGGAGCCCTGCGAACGCTGGATCCCCGGGATGGAGCCCTGCGAACGCTGGATCCCCGGGATCGAGCCGTGCGAACGCTGGATCCCCGGGATGGAGCCGTGCGAACGCTGGATCCCCGGGATCGAGCCGTGCGAACGCTGGATCCCCGGGATCGAGCCGTGCGAACGCTGGATCCCCGGGATGGAGCCCTGCGAACGCTGGATCCCCGGGATGGAGCCGTGCGAACGCTGGATCCCCGGGATGGAGCCCTGCGAACGCTGGATCCCCGGGATGGAGCCGTGCGAACGCTGGATCCCCGGGATGGAGCCCTGCGAACGCTGGATCCCCGGGATCGAGCCGTGCGAACGCTGGATCCCCGGGATCGAGCCGTGCGAACGCTGGATCCCCGGGATCGAGCCGTGCGAACGCTGGATCCCCGGGATCGAGCCGTGCGAACGCTGGATCCCCGGGATCGAGCCGTGCGAACGCTGGATCCCCGGGATCGAGCCGTGCGAACGCTGGATCCCCGGGATAGAGCCAGCAGAGGAGACAGAGGGGCATTCTGGGAGAAGTCGGCTCAGTCACCTCCACTGAACAGTGGGTAGCAGAAGAACTGGTGTCGAGGAGCAGTTAAACCCAAAACACAACACTTGTGTTTCCCTCCCTCCCTCCTCCTCGAACCAAAAAAAAAGGAGGCACTGTGAGGAGGGCAAGCAAGTTGACGAGGAGGAGGATCGAGCTACTGCAGCTGCTGGAGGCACGAAGTCACAGCCAACAGGTAAGTGATTGGCTGGTGACTGGGAAGTAGTTTTTCTTTCCTTTTTTTCTCTTGACATTGTAGTTGTTGTTAAGCTAACTTAAGGGTTAAGTCATGGCAGGAGATCCCAGACCCGTGTCATGTTCCTCTTGTGGGATGTGGGAATTCAGGGCTCCTTCCTGTATCCCTGATTCCTTCACCTGCGGGAAGTGTGTCCAGCTGCAGCTACTGTTTGACCACTTGACGGCTCTGGAGCTGCGGATGGACTCACTTTGGGGCATCCGCGATGCTGAGGAAGTCGTGGATAGCACGTTCAGTGAGTTGGTCACACCACAGATAAAAATTACTGAGGGAGATAGTGAATGGGTGACCAACAGACAGAGGAAGAGTAGGAAGGCAGTGCAGGGGTCCCCTGCGGTCATCTCCCTCCAAAACAGGTATACCGTTTTGGATACTGTTGTGGGAGATGGCTCACCAGGGGAAGGTGGCAGCGGCCAGGTTCATGGCACCGTGGCTGGCTCTGCTGCACAGGAGGGCAGGAAAAAGAGTGGCAGAGCTATAGTGATAGGGGACTCGATTGTAAGGGGAATAGACAGGCGTTTCTGCGGACGCAACCGAGACTCCAGGATGGTATGTTGCCTCCCTGGTGCAAGGGTCAGGGATGTCTCGGAGCGGCTGCAGGACATTCTGGAGGGGGAGGGTGAACAGTCAGTTGTCGTGGTGCATATAGGTACCAACGATATAGGTAAAAAACGGGATGAGGTCCTACAAGCTGAATTTAGGGAGTTAGGAGTTAAACTAAAAAGTAGGACCTCAAAGGTAGTAATCTCAGGATTGCTACCAGTGCCACGGGCTAGTCAGGGTAGGAATGACAGGATAGCTAGGATGAATACGTGGCTTGAGAGATGGTGCAAGAGGGAGGGATTCAAATTCCTGGGCCATTGGAACCGGTTCTGGGGGAGGTGGGACCAGGACAAATTGGACGGTCTGCATCTGGGCAGGACTGGAACCAATGTCCAAGGGGGAGTGTTTGCTAGTGCTGTTGGGGAGGGTTTAAACGAATGTGGCAGGGGGATGGGAACCGATGCAGGAAGTCAGTGGGAAGTAAAGTGGTGACAGAAACAAAAGGCAGTAAGGGAGAGTGTACAAAACATGACCGGACAGATGGTCTGAGAAAGCAGGGCAAAGGCCAAGGGAAGTCTAGATTAAACTGCATTTATTTCAATGCAAGAAGTCTGATGGGCAAGGCAGATGAACTCAGGGCATGGATGGGTACATGGGACTGGGATGTTATAGCTATTACTGAAACATGGCTAAGGGAGGGGCAGGACTGGCAGCTCAATGTTCCAGGGTACAGATGCTATAGGAAAGATAGAGCAGGAGGTAAGAGAGGAGGGGGAGTTGCGTTCTTGATTAGGGAGAACATCACGGCAGTAGTGAGAGGGGATATATCCGAGGGTTCGCCCACTGAGTCTATATGGGTAGAACTGAAAAATAAGAAGGGAGAGATCACTTTGATAGGATTGTACTACAGACCCCCAAATAGTCAACGGGAAATTGAGGAGCAAATATGTAAGGAGATTACAGACAGCTGCAAGAAAAATAGGGTGGTAATAGTAGGGGACTTTAACTTTCCCAACATTGACTGGGACAGCCATAGCATTAGGGGCTTGGATGGAGAGAAATTTGTTGAGTGTATTCAGGAGGAATTTCTCATTCAGTATGTGGATGGCCCGACTAGAGAGGGGGCAAAACTTGACCTCCTCTTGGGAAATAAGGAAGGGCAGGTGACAGAAGTGTTAGTGAGGGATCACTTTGGGACCAGTGATCATAATTCCATTAGTTTTGAGATAGCTATGGAGAATGATAGGTCTGGCCCAAAAGTTAAAATTCTAAATTGGGGAAAGGCCAATTTTGATGGTATTAGTCAGGAACTTTCAGAAGTTGATTGGGAGAGTCTGTTGGCAGGCAAAGGGACGTTTGGTAAGTGGGAGGCTTTCAAAAGTGTGTTAACCAGGGTTCAGGGTAAGCACATTCCTTATAAAGTGAAGGGCAAGGCTGGTAGAAGTAGGGAACCTTGGATGACTCGGGAGATTGAGGCCCTAGTCAAAAAAAAGGAGGCATATGACATGCATAGACAGCTGGGATCAAGTGGATCCCTTGAAGAGTATAGAGATTGCCGGAGTAGAGTTAAGAGAGAAATCAGGAGGGCAAAAAGGGGACATGAGATTGCTTTGGCAGATAAGGCAAAGGAGAATCCAAAGAGCTTCTACAAATACATAAAGGGCAAAAGGGAGAGAGTAGGGCCTCTTAAGGATCAACAAGATCATCGATGTGCGGAACCACAAGAGATGGGTGAGATCCTAAATGAATATTTCACATCGGTATTTACGGTTGAGAAAGGCATGGATGTTAGGGAACTTGGGGAAATAAATAGTGATGTCTTGAGGAGTGTACATATTACAGAGAGGGAGGTGCTGGAAGTCTTAACGCGCATCAAGGTAGATAAATCTCCGGGACCTGATGAAATGTATCCCAGGACCTTATGGGAGGTTAGGGAGGAAATTGCGGGTCCCCTAGCAGAGATATTTGAATCATCGACAGCTACAGGTGAGGTGCCTGAAGATTGGAGGGTAGCAAATGTTGTGCCTTTGTTTAAGAAGGGCGGCAGGGAAAAGCCTGGGAACTACAGACCAGTGAGCCTGACATCTGTAGTGGGTAAGTTGTTAGAGGGTATTCTGAGGGACAGGATCTACAGGCATTTGGAGAGGCAGGGACTGATTAGGAACAGTCAGCATGGTTTTGTGAGAGGAAAATCATGTCTCACAAATTTGATTGAGTTTTTTGAAGGGGTAACCAAGAAGATAGATGAGGGCTGTGCAGTGGACGTGGTCTACATGGACTTTAGCAAAGCCTTTGACAAGGTACCGCATGGTAGGTTGTTACATAAGGTTAAATCTCACAGGATCCAAGGTGAGGTAGCCAATTGGATACAAAATTGGATTGACGACAGAAGACAGAGGGTGGTTGTGGAGGGTTGTTTTTCAGACTGGCGGCCTGTGACCAGCGGTGTGCCTCAGGGATCGGTGCTGGGTCCGCTGTTATTTGTTATTTATATTAATGATTTGGATGAGAATTTAGGAGGAATGGTTAGTAAGTTTGCAGATGACACCAAGATTGGTGGCATTGTGGACAGTGAAGAAGGTTATCTAGGATTGCAACGGGATCTTGATAAATTGGGCCAGTGGGCCGATGAATGGCAGATGGAGTTTAATTTAGATAAATGTGAGGTGATGCATTTTGGTGGATCGAATCAGACCAGGACCTACTCCGTTAATGGTAGGGCGTTGGGGAGAGTTATAGAACAAAGAGATCTAGGAGTACAGGTTCATAGCTCCTTGAAAGTGGAGTCACAGGTGGATAGGGTGGTGAAGAAGGCATTCGGCATGCTTGGTTTCATTGGTCAGAACATTGAATACAGGAGTTGGGATGTCTTGTTGAAGTTGTACAAGACATTAGTAAGGCCACACTTGGAATACTGTGTACAGTTCTGGTCACCCTACTATAGAAAGGATATTATTAAACTAGAAAGAGTGCAGAAAAGATTTACTAGGATGCTACCGGGACTTGATGGTTTGACTTATAGGGAGAGGTTGGATAGACTGGGACTTTTTTCCCTGGAGAGTAGGAGGTTTAGGGGTGATCTTATAGAAGTCTATAAAATAATGAGGGGCATAGATAAGGTAGATAGTCAAAATCTTTTCCCAAAGGTAGGGGAGTCTATAACGAGGGGACATAGATTTAAGGTGAGAGGGGAGAGATACAAAAGGGTCCAGAGGGGCAATTGTTTCACTCAAAGGGTGGTGAGTGTCTGGAACGAGCTGCCAGAGGCAGTAGTAGAGGCGGGTACAATTTTGTCTTTTAAAAAGCATTTGGACAGTTACATGGGTAAGATGGGGATAGAGGGATATGGGCCAAGTGCAGGAAATTGGGACTAGCTTAGTGGTATAAACTGGGCGACATGGACATGTTGGGCCGAAGGGCCTGTTTCCATGTTGTAAACTTCTATGATTCTATGATTATCCTGATCCTTTGTCCCAATATCATTTCTCTGTATTGCAGTGATTCCTTCCTTTATTAACATAGCCACCCCACCTCCCCTTCCTTCCTGCCTGTCCTTCCTGATTGTTAAATACCCTGGCATATTTAGTTCCCAGTCGTTGTCACCCTGCAGCCATGTTTCTGTAATGGCCACAAGATCATACCCATACGTAGTTATTTGTGCCGTTAACTCGTCCATTTTTTTCCGAATGCTACGTGCTTTCAGATGAAGAACTTTCAAATATGTTTTGTGACACTTAGTTCCTGCTTTTTCCTTTTTTAACACTTTACCTTTTACTCCATACCTTCTGTCCCTTCCTGACACGCTTTCCTCTGTCTCCCTGCTCAGGTTCCCAACTCCCTGCCACAGCTTTGATGCTGGGTTAATCGCCTTACGCCTTCTAGTTTTTATTTCATCTGTCGTGCCTAAAGTACACTTTCTTTCCGCTGCTCTACGCTTTTCCCTTTCACTTGTTCTTGAACAACTGTTTGTACTATTTGTATTGTCGATTTCCCCTGGGTCTTCCCCTCTCTTGCTGCTCTCAACTTTATTCCCTTCTGACTCCCTGCTCAGGTTCCCATCCCCCTGCCACTCTAGTTTAAACCTTCCCCAACAGCACTAGCAAACACCCCCACGAGGACATTGGTCCCGGTCCTGCTCGGGTGTAACCCGTCTCGCTTGTACAGGTCCCACCTTCCCCAGAACCGGTCCCAATGTCCCAGGAATCTAAATCCCTCCCTCCTACACCATCCCTGCAGCCATGCATTCATCCTGTCTATTCTCCTGTTCCTATACTCACCAGCACGTGGCACTGGTAGTAATCCTGAGATCACTACCTTTGAAGTCCTGCTTTTTAATTTATCTCCTAACTCCTTAAATTCACCTTGCAGGACCTCATCCCTTTTTTTACCGATGTCATTGGTACAGATATGGACCACGACTACTGGCTGTTCACCCTCCCCCTCCAGAATGCCCTGCAGCCGCTCCGTGACATCCTTGACCCTTGCACCAGGGAGGCAACATACCATCCTGGAGTCACGTTTGCGGCCGCAGAAACCCCTATCTGTTCCCCTTACAATTGAATCCCCTATCACTATAGCCCTGCCACTCTTCTTCCTCCCGTCCTGTGCAGCAGAGCCACCCGTGGTGCCCCGAACCTGGCTCTTGCTGCTTTCCCCGATAAGCCATCTCCCCCAACAGTATCTAAAGCAGAATATCTGTTTGAGAGGGAGATGGCCCCAGGGGATTCCTGCTCTACCTGCCTCGTCCTTTTACTCTGCCTGGCGGTCACCCATTTCCTTTCTGCCTGCGTAATCTTTACCTGCGGTGTGACCACCTCACTGAACGTGCTATCCACGATAGTCTCAGCATCGCGGATGCTCCACAGTGAATCCACCCACAGCTCCAGCTCCGAAATACGGTTAGTCAGTAGCTGCAGCTGGACACACTTCCTGCACACATGGTCGCCAGGGACACTGGTAGTGTCCATGACTTCCCACATAGTGCAGGAGGAGCATATCACGGGTGCGAGCTCTGCTGCCATGACTTGCCTTAGAGTTACACTGCGTTCACCTCTCGGACTCTCCTCCCGCTCTCGGTCTCTCCTTTTTTCCTGTGCTCACCTCTCGGACTCTCCTGCCTCACCTGTGACGTCGCACAGTAGTTGTCTCTTGTTGCAGGTCTGCTGCTGCTTTTATTCCCCAATCTCAGTCTTCTACTCTCAGGTCCACTGCCGCTCTGGGGGAAAAGTTAGGAAAAGCAAGGCAAAGCAGCACCTCCTTCCCCCACGTCACCGAACTCCCACACTCACCAAACTCTCAGCAGTTCACACCGTGCACTTCGCACTGACAGGCCCCTGTATTTCAATCCTGGGGATCGAGCGTTCACACGGCTCTATCCCGGGGATAGAGCGTTCACACGGCTCTATCCTGGGGATCGAGTGTTCACGCGGCTCTATCCCGGGGATCGAGTGTTCACACGGCTCTATCCTGGGGGATCGAGCGTTCACACGGCTCTATCCCGGGGATCGAGCGTTCACACGGCTCTATCCCGGGGATCGAGCGTTCACACGGCTCTATCCCGGGGATCGAGCGTTCACACGGCTCTATCCCGGGGATCGAGCGTTCACACGGCTCTATCCCGGGGATCGAGCGTTCACACGGCTCTATCCCGGGGATCGAGCGTTCACACGGCTCTATCCCGGGGATCGAGCGTTCACACGGCTCTATCCCGGGGATCGAGCGTTCACACGGCTCTATCCCGGGGATCGAGCGTTCACACGGCTCTATCCCGGGGATCGAGCGTTCACACGGCTCTATCCCGGGGATCGAGCGTTCACACGGCTCTATCCCGGGGATCGAGCGTTCACACGGCTCTATCCCGGGGATCGAGCGTTCACACGGCTCTATCCCGGGGATCGAGCGTTCACACGGCTCTATCCCGGGGATCGAGCGTTCACACGGCTCTATCCCGGGGATCGAGCGTTCACACGGCTCCATAGAGTCATACAGCACGGATAGAGGCCCTTCGGCCCATCGTGTCCGCGCCGGCCATCAAGCCCAGTCTAATCTAATCCCATATTCCAGCATTTGGTCTGTAGCCTTGTATGCTATGGCATTTCAAGTGCTCATCCAAATGCTTCTTGAATGTTGTGAGGGTTCCTGCCTCCACAACCCTCTCAGGCAGTGAGTTCCAGACTCCAACCACCCTCTGGGTGAAAAAGTTCTTTCTCAAATCCCCTCTAAACCTCCCGCCTTTTACCTTGAATCTATGTCCCCTTGTTATTGAACCCTCAACGAAGGGAAAAAGCTCCTTAGTATCCATCCTATCTGTGCCCCTCATAATTTTGTACACCTCAATCATGTCCCCCCTCAGCCTCCTCTGCTCCAAGGAAAACAAACCCAATCTTCCCAGTCTCTCTTCATAGCTGAAGCGCTCCAGCCCTGGTAACATCCTGGTGAATCTCCTCTGCACCCTCTCCAAAGCGATCACATCCTTCCTGTAGTGTGGCGACCAGAACTGCACACAGTACTCCAGCTGTGGCCTAACCAGTGTTTTATACAGCTCCATCATAACCTCCTTGCTCTTATATTCGATGCCTCGGCTAATAAAGGCAAGTATCCCATATGCCTTCTTTACCACCTTATCTACCTGTTCCGCCGCCTTCAGGGATCTGTGAACTTGCACACCAAGATCCCCCTGACCCTCTGTCTTGCCTAGGGTCCTCCCATTCATTGTGTATTCCCTTGCCTTGTTAGTCCCTCCAAAGTGCATCACCTCGCACTTTTCCGGGTTAAATTCCATTTGCCACTGTTCCGCCCATCTGACCAACCCATCTATATCGTCCTGCAGACTGAGGCTATCCTCCTCGCTATTTACCACCCTACCAATTTTTGTATCATCAGCGATCCTGGGGATCGAGTGTTCACACGGCTCTATCCCGGGGATCGAGTGTTCACACGGCTCTATCCCGGGGATCGAGTGTTCACACGGCTCTATCCCGGGGATCGAGTGTTCACACGGCTCTATCCCGGGGATCGAGTGTTCACACGGCTCTATCCCGGGGATCGAGTGTTCACACGGCTCTATCCCGGGGATCGAGTGTTCACACGGCTCTATCCCGGGCTCTATCCCGGGGATTGAGTGTTCACACGGCTCTATCCCGGGGATCGAGTGTTCACACGGCTCTATCCCGGGCTCTATCCCGGGGATTGAGTGTTCACACGGCTCTATCCCGGGCTCTATCCCGGGGATCGAGTGTTCACACGGCTCTATCCCGGGGATCGAGTGTTCACACGGCTCTATCCCGGGGATCGAGTGTTCACACGGCTCTATCCCGGGGATCGAGTGTTCACACGGCTCTATCCCGGGGATCGAGTGTTCACACGGCTCTATCCCGGGGATCGAGTGTTCACACGGCTCTATCCCGGGGATCGAGTGTTCACACGGCTCTATCCCGGGGATCGAGTGTTTACACGGCTCTATCCCGGGCTGTATCCCGGGGATCGAGTGTTCACACGGCTCTATCCCGGGGATCGAGTGTTCACACGGCTCTATCCCGGGGATCGAGTGTTCACACGGCTCTATCCCGGGGATCGAGTGTTCACACGGCTCTATCCCGGGGATCGAGTGTTCACACGGCTCTATCCCGGGGATCGAGTGTTCACACGGCTCTATCCCGGGGATCGAGTGTTCACACGGCTCTATCCCGGGGATCGAGTGTTCACACGGCTCTATCCCGGGGATCGAGTGTTCACACGGCTCTATCCCAGGGATCGTGTGTTTACACGGCTCTATCCCGGGCTCTATCCCGGGGATCGAGTGTTCACACGGCTCTATCCCGGGGATTTCACTGTACAAAGTGCATCCTGTGGCTGCCTAGAAGAGATATGATTGGAACTTTCAAAGGACTACTGTGTGAATGAAATACTGAAGCTTCATTCGTGTATGATTATTTAAATTATAAAACTTTCTGTAATAAGTTAATCATAGCAGCATACACTATCGAAGGCCATTCGGCCTATCATATATATGGCGGGTCTCTGCTGGAGCAATCCAAGACTTCGCTCACTGCCCGCGATCTCTGCTGCTTCAAATATTTATCCAATTTTCCTTTACCTAAGAAACGATATACTTGCCATAGAGGGAGTGCAGCGAAGGTTCATCAGACTGATCCCTGGGATGGCAGGACTGTCGTATGAGGAGAGATTGGGTCGACTAGGCCTGTATTCACTCGAGTTTAGAAGAATGAGAGGGGATCTCATTGAAACATATAAAATTCTGACAGGGCGAGACAGACTGGATGCAGGGAGGATGTTTCCCCTGGCTGGAGGGTCCAGAACGAGGGGTCACAGTCTCAGGATACGGGGTAGGACATTTAGGACTGAGATGAGGAGAAATGTCTTCACTCAGAGGGTGGTGAACCTGTGGAATTCTCTACCACAGGAGGCTGTGGAGGCCAAGTCACTGAATATATTTAAGAAGGAGCTGGATAGATTTCTAGACACAAAAGGCATCAAGGGGTCTGGGGAGAGAGCGGGAATATGGTATTGAGAGAAGATCAGCCATGATCATATTGAATGGCGGAGCAGGTTCGAAGGGCCGAATGGCCTACTCCTGCTCCTATTTTCTGTCTCGATGTTAAATGATGCCGTGGTCTTTGCCTCCACTCACTCCTTGCTCCTACAATCTTCTGCGTAAAGAAATTAAACACACCTCTTTATTTGCACAGCAAAGCCACATTTGGCATATTATACAGCTTGGTGCATTTCTGATTGTAGTGAAGAGAAAGGCTCACCTGAAATGAATGAACAAACTAATGAATGCAGTGCAGGCATGCAGAGCGAAGATATTACTTATTAAATAGATATTACTTATTAAAAAGAAGATATTACTTATTAAAGTGCATGACTTGATGCCAATCAATAGATTATGAAAGCAGCCAATGATCATTTATTTTGCACAATGGGGAAATTGGCACCTTCTCTGTGGAAAATTATCACATATTTAACTCTGTGTGCCATGCTGTTGATGTGGTGTATCTGGACTTTCAAAAGGTGTTTGATAAAGTGCCACATAATAGGCTTATCATCAAGATTGCGGCCCATGGAATAAAGGGGGCAGTAGCAGCATGGATACAGAATTGGCTAAGTGACAGGAAACAGAGAGTAGTGGTGAACGGTTGTTTTTCGGACTGGAGGGAGGTGTACAGTGGTGTTCCCCAGGGGTCGGTGCTGGGACCACTGCTTTTCTTGATATATATTAATGACTTGGACTTGGGTGTACAGGGCACAATTTCAAAATTTGCAGATGACACAAAACTTGGAAGTGTAGTGAACAGTGAGGAGGATAGTGATAGACTTCAAGAGGATATAGACAGGCTGGTGGAATGGGCGGACACGTGGCAGATAAAATTTAATGCAGAGAAGTATGAAGTGATACATTTTAGCAGGAAGAATGAGGAGAGGCAATATAAACTAAATGGTACAATTCTAAAGGGGTACAGGAACAGAGAGATCTGGGGGTATATGTACACAAATCACTGAAGG
This sequence comes from Heptranchias perlo, assembly GCF_035084215.1. Taxonomy (NCBI): domain Eukaryota; kingdom Metazoa; phylum Chordata; class Chondrichthyes; order Hexanchiformes; family Hexanchidae; genus Heptranchias; species Heptranchias perlo. Next base: position 85,950,661 of record NC_090334.1, on the reverse strand, counting down.
TGGCAGGACAGGTTGAGAAAACGGTTTAAAAAAGCATACGGGATCCTGGGCTTTATAAACAGAGGCACAGAGTACAAAAGTATGAACCTTTAGAAAACACTGGTTCAACCACAACTGGAGTATTGTGTCCAGTTCTGGGCGCCGCACTTTAGGATATGAAGACCTTAGAGAGGGTGCAGAAAAGATTTACTAGAACAGTTCCCGGGAACTACAGACCTGTTAGCCTGACATCAGTCATAGGGAAAATGCTAGAATCTATTATAAAGGATGTGATAACAGGACACTTAGTAAATAATAATAGGATTTGGCAGAGTCAACATGGATTTATGAAAGGGAAATCATATTTGACAAACCTATTGGAGTTCTTTGAGGATGTAAGGGTACGGTAGCATAGTCGTTATGTTACTGGACTAGTAATCCAGAGTCATGCCTTGAAATCCCGCCACGGCAGCTAGGGAATTTAAATTCAAATAATTAAATAAAATCTGGAATTAAAATACTAGTATCAGTAATGATGGCCATGAAACTACCGGATTGTCGTAAAAACCCATCTGGTTCACTAATGTCCTTCAGGGAAGGAAACCTGCCGTCCTTACCCGGTCTGGCCTATATGTGACTCCAGACCCACAGCCAATGTGGTAGATTCTTAATCACCCTCTGAAATGGCCTAGCAAGACACTCAGTTGTAAAATCTCGTTTTAAAAAAAGTCACAATAAGAATAAAACCTGACGGACCACCCGGCATCGGACCACTAGGCACCGGACACGACAAAGGCAAACCAAGCCCAGTCGACCCTGCAAAGTCCTCCTCACTAACATCTGGGGACTTGTGCCAAAATTGGGAGCGCTGTCCCACAGACCAGTCAAGCAACAGCCTGACATAGCCATACTCACAGAATCATACCTTTCAGCCAACGTCCCAGACTCTTCCATCACCATCCCTGGGTATGTCCTGTCCCACCGGCAGGACAGACCCACCAGAGGTGGCGGTACAGTGATATACAGTCAGGAGGGAGTGGCCCTGGGAGTCCTCAACATTGACTCTGGACCCCATGAAATCTCATGGCATCAGGTCAAACATGGGCACGGAAACCTCCTGCTGATTATCACCTACCGTCCTCCCTCAGCTGATGAATCAGTCCTCCTCCATGTTGAACACCACTTGGAGGAAGCACTGAGGGTAGCAAGGGCACAGAATGTACTCTGGGTGGGGGACTTCAATGTCCATCACCAAGAGTGGCTCGGTAGCACCACTACTGGCCGAGTCGTGAAGGACGTAGCTGCCAGACTGGGCCTGCGGCAGGTGGTGAGTGAACCAACACGAGGGAAAAACTTACTTGACCTCGTCCTCACCAATCTACCTGTCGCAAATGCATCTGTCCATGACAGTATTGGTAGGAGTGACCACCGCACAGTCCTTGTGGAGATGAAGTCCCGTCCTCACACTGAGGACACCATCCAACGTGTTGTGTGGCACTACCACCACTCTAAACATTCACTCTCTTCACCACCAGCGCACAGTGGCTGCAGTGTGCACCATCCACAAGATGCACTGCAGCAACTCGCCAAGGCTTCTTCGACAGCACCTCCCAAACCCGCAACCTCTACCACCTAGAAGGACAAGAGCAGCAGGCACATGGGAACAACACCACCTGCACGTTCCCCTCCAAGTCACACACCATCCCGACTTGGAAATATATCGTCGTTCCTTTTGGAGGATCGGGGAGCACTCGATCCCGACACTGCGATTGGAGGATCGGGGAGCACTCGATCCCGACACTGTGATTGGAGGATCGGGAAGCACTCGATCCCGACACTGTGATTGGAGGATCGGGGAGCACTCGATCCCGACACTGTGATTGGAGGATCAGGGAGCACTCGATCCCGACACTGTGATTGGAGGATCAGGGAGCACTCGATCCCGACACTGCGATTGGAGGATCGGGGAGCACTCGATCCCGACACTGTGATTGGAGGATCGGGGAGCACTCGATCCCGACACTGTGATTGGAGGATCGGGGAGCTCTCGATCCCGACACTGTGATTGGAGGATCGGGGAGCACTCGATCCCGACACTGCGATTGGAGGATCGGGGAGCACTCGATCCCGACACTGCGATTGGAGGATCGGGGAGCACTCGATCCCGACACTGCGATTGGAGGATCGGGAAGCACTCGATCCCGACACTGTGATTGGAGGATCGGGGAGCACTCGATCCCGAGTGTGATTGGAGGATCGGGAAGCACTCGATCCCGACACTGCGATTGGAGGATCGGGGAGCACTCGATCCCGACACTGTGATTGGAGGATCGGGGAGCACTCGATCCCGACACTGTGATTGGAGGATCGGGGAGCACTCGATCCCGACACTGCGATTGGAGGATCGGGGAGCACTCGATCCCGACACTGGGATTGGAGGATCAGGGAGCACTCGATCCCGACACTGTGATTGGAGGATCAGGGAGCACTCGATCCCGACACTGTGATTGGAGGATCGGGGAGCTCTCGATCCCGACACTGTGATTAGAGGATCAGGGAGCACTCGATCCCGACACTGTGATTGGAGGATCGGGGAGCACTCGATCCCGACACTGTGATTGGAGAATCGGGGAGCACTCGATCCCGACACTGCGATTGGAGGATCGGGGAGCACTCGATCCCGACACTGTGATTGGAGGATCGGGGAGCACTCGATCCCGACACTGTGATTGGAGGATCGGGGAGCACTCGATCCCGACACTGTGATTGGAGGATCGGGGTGCACTCGATCCCGACACTGCGATTGGAGGATCGGGGAGCACTCGATCCCGACACTGTGATTGGAGGATCAGGGAGCACTCGATCCCGACACTGTGATTGGAGGATCGGGGTGCACTCGATCCCGACACTGTGATTGGAGGATCGGGGAGCACTCGATCCCGACACTGTGATTGGAGGATCAGGGAGCTCTCGATCCCGACACTGTGATTGGAGGATCAGGGAGCACGCGATCCCGACACTGTGATTGGAGGATCGGGGTGCACTCGATCCCGACACTGTGATTGGAGGATCGGGGAGCACTCGATCCCGACACTGTGATTGGAGGATCAGGGAGCTCTCGATCCCGACACTGTGATTGGAGGATCAGGGAGCTCTCGATCCCGACACTGTGATTGGAGGATCGGGGAGCACTCGATCCCGACACTGTGATTGGAGGATCAGGGAGCTCTCGATCCCGACACTGTGATTGGAGGATCGGGGAGCACTCGATCCCGACACTGGGATTGGAGGATCAGGGAGCACTCGATCCCGACACTGTGATTGGAGGATCGGGGAGCACTCGATCCCGACACTGTGATTGGAGGATCGGGGAGCACTCGATCCCGACACTGTGATTGGAGGATCAGAGGGCGCGAACGAGGAGCATGTGGCAACAAGTCGGGGGATGCGAGGATCGGAGAGTCTCTGAGCCCCGGGGAAGGTTTCATTTACTTATTATAAGTTGCTGGGTTTTGGGGAAGGTGTTTGATTCACTCCCCAGCATAGACAATACATTGGTAAGACAGTGGGAGATGTTTTATTTAATTCAGTGAGTGTAGGATCACAGGGTTGTTTGCCTCTGAGTTAGAGCCATTTTATGATGCAATCCCCAGGCTAAATGGAGCATCTCCTGGTCGCAAGGGTTTGTGGCTTTTCCCAGTGCCCCCACTGCTTGTCCCCAAACCCAGGCCCAATTTTCAAATCAACAACAATCTCACATTTATACAGCACCTTTCAGGTAATAAGATGTCCCACGGCTTCACTAATGAGAAAAACGGAGGTTGAGCCAAGGAAGGGGACATTAGACGGGGTGAACAAGAGCTCAGTCAATGAGGTGAGTTTAAAGGAGGGTCTTAAAGGAGGAGAGGTGGAGGGGTCTAGGGAGGGAATTCCAGATCTTAGGGCCCAGGCAGATGAAGGCACGGCCGCCAATGGTGCAGTGATGAAAATCGGGGATTTGCAAGAGATAAGAATTGGAGGAGGGCAGAGATCTTGGTGGCGGGTAGGGTGGGGGAAGAGGGTGGTTTGGGCTGGAGGAGGTTACAGAGATAGGGAGGGGGTGAGGCCTTGGAGGGATTTGAAGTCAAGGATGAGAATGTTAAAATCGAGGCATTCCCGGACTGGGAACCAATGTTGGTCAGCAAGCACAGGGGTGATGGGAGAACGGGACTTGGTGCGAGTTAGGATACAGGGCAGCAGAGTTTATAGGAACATAGGAACAGGAGTAGGCCATTCTGCCCCTCGTGCCTGCTCCGCCATTTGATAGGATCATGGCTGATCTGTGATCTAACTCCATATACCTGCCTTTGGCCCATATCCCTTAATACCTTTGGTTGCCAAAAAGCTATCTATCTCAAATTTAAATTTAGCAATTGAGCTAGTATCAATTGCTGTTTGCGGAAGAGAGTTCCAAACTTCTACCACCCTTTGTGTGTAGAAATGTTTTCTAATCTCACTCCTGAAAGGTCTGACACTAATTTTTAGACTGTGCCCCCTACTCCTAGAATCCCCACCAGTGGAAATAGTTTCTCTCTATCCACCCTATCTGTTCCCCTTAATATCTTATAAACTTCGATCAGATCACCCCTTAACCTTCGAAACTCTAGAGAATACAACCCCAATTTGTGTAATCTCTCCTCGTAACTTAACTCTTGAAGTCCGGGTACCATTCTAGTAAACCTACGCTGCACTCCCTCCAAGGCCAATATGTCCTTCCGAAGGTGCGGTGCCCAGAACTGCTCACAGTACTCCAGGTGCGGTCTAACCAGGGTTTTGTATAGCTGCAGCATAACTTCTGCCCCCTTGTACTCCAGTCCTCTAGATATAAAGGCCAGCATTCCATTAGCCTTCTTGAATATTTTCTGCACCTGTTCATGACACTTCAATGATCTATGTACCTGAACCCCTAAGTCCCTTTGGACATCCACTGCTTTTAACTTTTTACCATTTAAAAAGTACCCTGTTCTATCCTTTTTTGATCCAAAGTGGATGACCTCACATTTGTCTACATTGAATTCCATTTGCCACAGTTTTGCCCATTCACCTAATCTATCAATATCCCTTTGTAATTTTATGTTTTCATCTACACTGCTTACAATGCCACCAATCTTTGTGTCATCGGCAAACTTAGATATGAGACTTTCTATGCCTTCATCTAAGTCGTTAATAAATATTGTGAATAATTGAGGCCCCAAGACAGATCCCTGCAGGACTCCACTAGTCACATCCTGCCAATGTGAGTACCTTCCCATTATCCCTACTCTCTGTCGCCTTTCGCTCAGCCAACTTCCTAACCAAGACCGTACTTTTCCCTCGATTCCATGGGCTTCTAACTTGTCTCTTATGTGGGACCTTATCAAATGCCTTCTGGAAGTCCATATAAATAACATCCATTGACATTCCCCTATCCACTACTTTAGTCACCTCTTCAAAAAATTCATAGAATCATAGAAGTTACAACATGGAAACAGGCCCTTCGGCCCAACATGTCCATGTCGCCCAGTTTATACCACTAAGCTAGTCCCAATTGCCTGCACTTGGCCCATGTCCCTCTATACCCATCTTACCCATGTAACTGTCCAAATGCTTTTTAAAAGACAAAATTGTACCCGCCTCTACTACTGCCTCTGGCAGCTCGTTCCAGACACTCACCACCCTTTGAGTGAAACAATTGCCCCTCTGGACCCTTTTGTATCTCTCCCCTCTCACCTTAAATCTATGCCCCCTCGTTATAGACTCCCCTACCTTTGGGAAAAGATTTTGACTATCTACCTTATCTATGCCCCTCATTATTTTATAGACTTCTATAAGATCACCCCTTAACCTCCTACTCTCCAGGGAAAAAAGTCCCAGTCTATCTAACCTCTCCCTATAAGTCAAACCATCAAGTCCCGGTAGCATCCTAGTAAATCTTTTCTGCACTCTTTCTAGTTTAATAATATCCTTTCTATAATTCAATCAGGTTTGTCAGGCACGACCTACCTTTCACAAATCCATGCTGGCTCTCTCTGATTAACTGAAAATTCTCGAGGTGTTCAGTCACCCTATCCTTAATTATAGACTCCAGCATTTTCCCCACAACAGATGTTAGGCTAACTGGTCTATAATTCCCTGGTTTCCCTCTCTCTCCTTTCTTAAAAAGCGGAGTGACATGTGCAATTTTCCAATCTAGAGGGACAGTTCCTGAATCTAGAGAACTTTGAAGATTATAGTTAGGGCATCTGCAATGTGCTCACCTACTTCCTTTAAAACCCTGGGATGGAAACCATCTGGTCCTGGGGATTTGTCACTCTTTAGTGCTATTATTTTCTTCATTACTGTTGCTTTACTTATGTTAATTTTATTGAGTCCCTGTCCCCAATTCAATATTAGTTTTCTTGGGATTTCCGGCATGCTATCCTCTTTTTCTACTGTAAATACTGACACAAAGTAATTGTTCAACATGTCCGCCATTTCCCCATTGTCAATGACAATATCCCCACTTTCAGTTTTTAAGGGGCCAACACTGCTCCTGACCACCCTCTTTTTCCTAATATAACTATAAAAGTTCTTCGTATTGGTTTTGATATCCCTTGCAAGTTTCTTTTCATACTCTCTTTTTGTAGCTCTTACTATCTATTTTGTGACCCTTTGTTGATCTTTGTATCTTTCCCATTCGCCAGCATCTGTGCCATTTTTTGCCTTTTTGTATGCCCTTTCCTTATGTCTTATAATGTCCCTTACCTCTTTAGTTATCCATGGCTGTTTTTTTTTGGCAAGTAGAGTTCTTGCCCCTCAGGGGTATAAACCGATTCTGTATCACGTTAAATGTTTCTTTGAACATTTCCCACTGATCATCAGTCGTTTTACCCATTAACAGATTTGCCCAGTTTACTGTGGACAGTCTCTGTCTCATCCCATTGAAGTCGGCCTTGCCCAAGTCTAGAATCTCAGCAGCTGATTCACTTTTTTCCCTTTCAAACACTACATTGAACTCGATCATGTTATGATCACTATTGGATAGATGTTCACGCACAGTCAAGCCGTTAACTAAATCTGGTTCATTACTCATTACTAAATCTAGTATGGCTTGCCCCCTTGTTGCCTCCAGGACATACTGCTGCAGAAAACTATCCCGGACACACTCAAGAAATTCACTACCTTTCAGACAGTTGCTAGTCTGCTTTCCCCAATCTATGTGAAGGTTAAAGTCTCCCATTAAGACCACTATGCCTTTCTTACACGCTTGTCTAATCTCTGCATTTATACAATCTAGCACTTCAGAGCTCCTGCCAGGGCTCCTATCCACAACTCCCACTATAGTCTTAGATCCTTTCCTATTTCTCAATTCAACCCATAAGGTCTCTGTTGGCTGCTTACCTCTCGTTATATCCCCCTTTATCATTGAAGTGATTTAATCTCTAATCATTAAGGCTACTCCTCCCCCTCTTCCATTTTCCCTATCTCTCCTGTAGACCTTATAACCTGGTATATTTTGTTGCCAATCCTGACCATCCTGCAGCCATGTCTCAGTAATAGCTATCATGTCATACCCTCCAATTTGAATTTGAACCTGTAGTTCATTTAATTTATTCCTTATACTCCGTGTATTTGTATATAGAACTCTTAGTTGGGCCACACACCCTAGCCTGACCTTCAGCTTTGATGCTGGGTTAATCGCCTTACGCCTTCTAGTTTTCACTTTATCTGTCGTGTCTAAAGTACACTTTCTCTCCGCTGCTCTACGCTTTTCCCTTTCACTTGTTCTTGAACAACTGTTTGTACTATGGATTTGATTTTCCCAATATTTAATTGGACCAACCTGTTTGACCAAGCATTTGCTCACCTGTGCTCATATCTCCTTCTGTGGCTCGGAGTCTAATTTTGTTTGATAATCGCTCCTATGAAGTGCCTTGGGATGTTTTACTACATTAAAAGGTGATATATAAATGCAAGTTGTTGTTGTTGAAATTTCTGCTCCTCCAATACTGGATGTTGGACGAGCAGTGTGACAAATGAGAGCCAGTGGAGGGGGTGGAGGGAGGTGGCGGTGAGGTGGAGCTGGGGGTCGTCAGCGTACATGTGGAATCTGATGTCGCCATGGGGCAGCCTGTAGATGAGAAATAGGAGGGGCCGAGGATAGATCCTCGGGGGACTCCAGAGGGAACGCTGCGGGAGCGGGAAGAGAAGCCATTGCAGGAGATTCTCTGGCTACAACTGGATGGATAAGAATGGAATCTGGCGAGTGCAGTCCCTCCCGGCTGGGCGACGGAGGAGAGGCTTTGGAGGAGGATGGTGAGGTCAACATGACAGAGGCGGCAAACAGGTGGAGAAGGACGAGGAGGGAGAGTTCACCACGGTCACAGGACGAGGAGGGAGAGTTCCCCACGGTCACGGGACGAGGAGGGAGAGTTCCCCACGGTCACGGGACGAGGAGGGAGAGTTCCCCACGGTCACAGGACGAGGAGGGAGAGTTCACCACGGTCACGGGACGAGGAGGGAGAGTTCACCACGGTCTCGGGACGAGGAGGGAGAGTTCCCCACGGTCACAGGACGAGGAGGGAGAGTTCACCACGGTCACGGGACGAGGAGGGAGAGTTCCCCACGGTCACAGGACGAGGAGGGAGAGTTCCCACGGTCTCGGGATGAGGAGGGAGAGTTCCCCACGGTCTCGGGACGAGGAGGGAGAGTTCACCACGGTCACGGGACGAGGAGGGAGAGTTCCCCACGGTCTCGGGATGAGGAGGGAGAGTTCACCACGGTCACGGGACGAGGAGGGAGAGTTCCCCACGGTCACAGGACGAGGAGGGAGAGTTCCCCACGGTCACAGGACGAGGAGGGAGAGTTCCCCACGGTCTCGGGACGAGGAGGGAGAGTTCACCACGGTCTCGGGACGAGGAGGGAGAGTTCACCACGGTCACGGGACGAGGAGGGAGAGTTCACCACGGTCTCAGGACGAGGAGGGAGAGTTCACCACGGTCTCGGGACGAGGAGGGAGAGTTCACCACGGTCACGGACGAGGAGGGAGAGTTCACCACGGTCACGGGACGAGGAGGGAGAGTTCCCCACGGTCACGGGACGAGGAGGGAGAGTTCCCCACGGTCACGGGACGAGGAGGGAGAGTTCACCACGGTCACGGGACGAGGAGGGAGAGTTCACCACGGTCACGGGACGAGGAGGGAGAGTTCCCCACGGTCTCGGGATGAGGAGGGAGAGTTCCCCACGGTCTCGGGACGAGGAGGGAGAGTTCACCACGGTCTCGGGACGAGGAGGGAGAGTTCACCACGGTCACGGGATGAGGAGGAAGAGTTCACCACGGTCACAGGACGAGGAGGGAGAGTTCACCACGGTCTCAGGATGAGGAGGGAGAGTTCACCACGGTCACGGGATGAGGAGGGAGAGTTCCCCACGGTCACGGGACGAGGAGGGAGAGTTCACCACGGTCACGGGACGAGGAGGGAGAGTTCACCACGGTCACAGGATGAGGAGGGAGAGTTCACCACGGTCACAGGATGAGGAGGGAGAGTTCACCACGGTCTCGGGATGAGGAGGGAGAGTTCACCACGGTCACAGGATGAGGAGGGAGAGTTCACCACGGTCACAGGATGAGGAGGGAGAGTTCACCACGGTCACAGGATGAGGAGGGAGAGTTCACCACGGTCACAGGATGAGGAGGGAGAGTTCACCACGGTCACAGGATGAGGAGGGAGAGTTCACCACGGTCACAGGATGAGGAGGGAGAGTTCACCACGGTCTCGGGATGAGGAGGGAGAGTTCACCACGGTCACAGGACGAGGAGGGAGAGTTCACCACGGTCTCGGGATGAGGAGGGAGAGTTCACCACGGTCACGGGATGAGGAGGGAGAGTTCACCACGGTCTCGGGACGAGGAGGGAGAGTTCACCACGGTCACAGGATGAGGAGGGAGAGTTCCCCACGGTCACAGGATGAGGAGGGAGAGTTCCCCACGGTCTCGGGATGAGGAGGGAGAGTTCACCACGGTCACAGGATGAGGAGGGAGAGTTCACCACGGTCTCGGGATGAGGAGGGAGAGTTCACCACGGTCTCGGGATGAGGAGGGAGAGTTCACCACGGTCACGGGATGAGGAGGGAGAGTTCACCACGGTCTCGGGATGAGGAGGAGAGTTCCCCACGGTCTCGGGATGAGGAGGGAGAGTTCACCACGGTCACAGGATGAGGAGGGAGAGTTCACCACGGTCTCGGGATGAGGAGGGAGAGTTCACCACGGTCACAGGATGAGGAGGGAGAGTTCACCACGGTCTCGGGATGAGGAGGAGAGTTCACCACGGTCACAGGACGAGGAGGGAGAGTTCACCACGGTCTCGGGATGAGGAGGGAGAGTTCACCACGGTCACAGGATGAGGAGGGAGAGTTCACCACGGTCACGGGACGAGGAGGGAGAGTTCACCACGGTCACAGGATGAGGAGGGAGAGTTCACCACGGTCACGGGACGAGGAGGGAGAGTTCACCCCGGTCACGGGATGAGGAGGGAGAGTTCACCACGGTCTCGGGATGAGGAGGGAGAGTTCACCACGGTCACAGGATGAGGAGGGAGAGTTCACCACGGTCACAGGACGAGGAGGGAGAGTTCACCACGGTCTCGGGATGAGGAGGGAGAGTTCACCACGGTCACAGGATGAGGAGGGAGAGTTCACCACGGTCACGGGATGAGGAGGGAGAGTTCACCACGGTCACAGGATGAGGAGGGAGAGTTCACCACGGTCTCGGGATGAGGAGGGAGAGTTCACCACGGTCACGGGACGAGGAGGGAGAGTTCACCACTGTCACACACGATGCCATTTGTGAGTTTGATAAGGGCCGTTTCAGCACTGTGGCAGGGACGGAACCTGATTGGAGGGATTCAAACATGGAGTTAAGGGAAAGGTGGGCACGGATTTGTGAGACAACGACACGGTCGAGGAGTTTGGAGAGGAAAGGGAGGTTGGAGATGGAGCAGCAGTTTGGAAGGAGAGGGGTGAAGGGCGGGTTTTTTGAAGGGAGGGTGAGTACGAGAGGAAAGTGAACCATTTCCAGTATCAGTGAGTGTGGGGGCCGGGCCACGGCCCGCGATCCCCGGGAGGAGACGTTGGTTGATTTTGGTCTGGTCTTGTTGATGACCATTCACAGCGCACTGGTCCCCCGGCCCACTGCCCACAGGCCCACTCCTCCTCCCCCCCTCCCCCCAGTCCCACTCCTCCTCCTCCCCCCCCCTCCCCCAGTCCCACTCCTCCTCCCCCTCCCCCAGGCCCACTCCTCCTCCCCCCCCCCCCCAGGCCCACTCCTCCTCCCCCCCCCCACTCCTCCTCCCCCCCCCCCCAGGCCCACTCCTCCTCCCCCCCCCCACTCCTCCTCCCCCTCCCCCCCCCCAGGCCCACTCCTCCCCCTCCCCCCAGGCCCACTCCTCCTCCCCCCCTCCCCCCAGTCCCACTCCTCCTCCGCCCCCCCCCCCCTCCCCCAGTCCCACTCCTCCCCCTCCCCCCTCCCCCCCCCCCCCCAGTCCCACTCCTCCCCCCCCTCCCCCCCTCCCCCAGTCCCACTCCTCCCCTCCCCCCCTCCCCCAGTCCCACTCCTCCCCCCCCTCCCCCCAGTCCCACTCCTCCCCCCCAGTCCCACTCCTCCCCCTCCCCCCCCCCAGGCCCACTCCTCCTCCCCCCTCCCCCCAGTCCCACTGCTCCTCCCCCCTCCCCCCAGTCCCACTCCTCCCCCCCCCTCCCCCCCAGGCCCACTCCTCCTCCTCCCCCCCCCTCCCCCCAGTCCCACTCCTCCCCCCCTCCCCCCAGTCCCACTCCTCCTCCTCCCCCCCTCCCCCCAGTCCCACTCCTCCCCCCCTCCCCCAGTCCCACTCCTCCCCCTCCCCCCCCCAGGCCCACTCCTCCTCCCCCTCCCCCTCCCCCCAGTCCCACTCCTCCCCCCCTCCCCCAGTCCCACTCCTCCCCCCTCCCCCAGTCCCACTCCTCCCCCTCCCCCCCCTCCCCCAGTCCCACTCCTCCCCCTCCCCCCCCTCCCCCAGTCCCACTCCTCCCCCTCCCCCCCCTCCCCCAGTCCCACTCCTCCCCCTCCCCCCCTCCCCCAGTCCCACTCCTCCCCCTCCCCCCCTCCCCTCCAGGCCCACTCCTCCTCCCCCCTCCCCCAGTCCCACTCCTCCCCCTCCCCCCTCCCCTCCAGGCCCACTCCTCCTCCCCCCTCCCCCCAGTCCCACTCCTCCCCCCCAGTCCCACTCCTCCCCCTCCCCCCCCCCCCAGGCCCACTCCTCCTCCCCCCCCAGGCCCACTCCTCCTCCCCCCTCCCCCCAGTCCCACTGCTCCTCCCCCCTCACCCCAGTCCCACTCCTCCTCCTCCCCCCCCTCCCCCAGTCCCACTCCTCCCCCTCCCCCCCCAGGCCCACTCCTCCTCCCCCTCCCCCTCCCCCCAGGCCCACTCCTCCTCCCCTCCCCCAGTCCCACTCCTCCCCCCCTCCCCCAGTCCCACTCCTCCCCCCCTCCCCCAGTCCCACTCCTCCCCCCCTCCCCCAGTCCCACTCCTCCCCCTCCCCTCCCCCCCCCAGGCCCACTCCTCCTCCCCCCCTCCCCCCAGTCCCACTGCTCCTCCTCCCCCCCTCCCCCAGTCCCACTCCTCCCCCTCCCCCCCTCCCCCAGTCCCACTCCTCCCCCTCCCCCCTCCCCAGTCCCACTCCTCCCCCTCCCCCCCTCCCCCAGTCCCACTCCTCCCCCTCCCCCCCTCCCCCAGTCCCACTCCTCCCCCTCCCCCAGTCCCACTCCTCCCCCTCCCCCCTCCCCTCCAGGCCCACTCCTCCTCCCCCCTCCCCCCAGTCCCACTCCTCCCCCCCTCCCCCAGTCCCACTCCTCCCCCTCCCCTCCCCCCCCCCAGGCCCACTCCTCCTCCCCCCCTCCCCCCAGTCCCACTGCTCCTCCCCCCTCCCCCCCCCCCAGGCCCACTCCTCCTCCCCCCCTCCCCCAGTCCCACTCCTCCCCACCCTCCCCCCAGTCCCACTCCTCCCCACCCTCCCCCCAGTCCCACTCCTCCCCCTCCCCCAGTCCCACTCCTCCCCCTCCCCCAGGCCCACTCCTCCTCCCCCCTCCCCCCAGTCCCACTGCTCCTCCTCCCCCCCTCCCCCAGTCCCACTCCTCCCCACCCTCCCCCCAGTCCCACTCCTCCCCCTCCCCCAGTCCCACTCCTCCCCCTCCCCCAGGCCCACTCCTCCTCCCCCCTCCCCCCAGTCCCACTGCTCCTCCTCCCCCTCCCCCCAGTCCCACTCCTCCCCCCCTCCCCCTCCCCCCCTCCCCCAGTCCCACTCCTCCCCCCAGTCCCACTCCTCCCCCCTCCCCCTCCCCCAGTCCCACTCCTCCCCCCTCCCCCTCCCCCAGTCCCACTCCTCCCCCCCTCCCCCCAGTCCCACTCCTCCCCCCCTCCCCCCAGTCCCACTCCTCCCCCCCTCCCCCCAGTCCCACTCCTCCCCCCCTCCCCCCAGTCCCACTCCTCCCCCCCTCCCCCAGTCCCACTCCTCCCCCCCTCCCCCCAGTCCCACTCCTCCCCCCCTCCCCCCAGTCCCACTCCTCCCCCCCTCCCCCCAGTCCCACTCCTCCCCCCCCTCCCCCCAGTACCACTCCTCCCCCCCCTCCCCCCAGTACCACTCCTCCCCCTCCCCCCTCCCCCAGTCCCACTCCTCCCCCTCCCCCAGTCCCACTCCTCCCCCCCTCCCCCAGTCCCACTCCTCCCCCCCTCCCCCCAGTCCCACTCCTCCCCCTCCCCTCCCCCCCCCACTCCTCCCCCTCCCCTCCCCCCAGTCCCACTCCTCCTCCGCCCCCCCCCTCCCCCAGTCCCACTCCTCCCCCTCCCCCCCCCCCCCCCCCTCCCCCCCCCCCCCAGGCCCACTCCTCCTCCCCCCAGTCCCACTCCTCCCCCCCTCCCCCAGTCCCACTCCTCCCCCCCCTCCCCCCAGTCCTCCCCCTCCCCCCCCCCAGGCCCACTCCTCCTCCCCCCTCCCCCCAGTCCCACTGCTCCTCCCCCCTCCCCCCAGTCCCACTCCTCCCCCCCTCCCCCCCAGGCCCACTCCTCCTCCCTCCTCCCCCCAGTCCCACTCCTCCTCCTCCCCCCTCCCCCCAGTCCCACTCCTCCTCCTCCCCCCTCCCCCCAGTCCCACTCCTCCTCCTCCCCCCCTCCCCCAGTCCACCCTCCTCCCCCCCTCCCCAGTCCCACTCCTCCCCCTCCCCCCCCCCCAGGCCCACTCCTCCTCCCCCTCCCCCTCCCCCCAGTCCCACTCCTCCCCCCCTCCCCCAGTCCCACTCCTCCCCCCCTCCCCCAGTCCCACTCCTCCCCCCCTCCCCCAGTCCCACTCCTCCCCCCCTCCCACTCCTCCCCCCCTCCCCCAGTCCCACTCCTCCCCCTCCCCCAGTCCCACTCCTCCCCCTCCCCCCTCCCCCAGTCCCACTCCTCCCCCTCCCCCAGTCCCACTCCTCCCCCTCCCCCAGTCCCACTCCTCCCCCTCCCCCCTCCCCTCCAGGCCCACTCCTCCTCCCCCCTCCCCCCAGTCCCACTCCTCCCCCTCCCCTCCCCCCCAGTCCCACTCCTCCCCCTCCCCTCCCCCCCCCAGGCCCACTCCTCCTCCCCCCCTCCCCCAGTCCCACTGCTCCTCCCCCTCCCCCCCCCCCCAGGCCCACTCCTCCTCCCCCCCTCCCCCCAGTCCCACTGCTCCTCCCCCTCCCCCCAGTCCCACTGCTCCTCCTCCCCCCCTCCCCCAGTCCCACTCCTCCCCCCCCTCCCCCCCCTCCCCCCTCCCCCCCCTCCCCCCTCCCCCCCCTCCCCCCTCCCCCCCCTCCCCCCTCCCCCAGTCCCACTCCTCCCCACCCTCCCCCCAGTCCCACTCCTCCCCCTCCCCCAGGCCCACTCCTCCTCCCCCCTCCCCCCAGTCCCACTGCTCCTCCTCCCCCTCCCCCCAGTCCCACTCCTCCCCCCTCCCCCTCCCCCAGTCCCACTCCTCCCCCCCTCCCCCCAGTCCCACTCCTCCCCCCCCTCCCCCCAGTCCCACTCCTCCCCCCCTCCCCCCAGTCCCACTCCTCCCCCCAGTCCCACTCCTCCCCCTCCACTCCCCCCCCTCCCCTCCCCCCCCCCCCAGTCCCACTCCTCCCCCTCCCCTCCCCCCCCCACTCCTCCCCCTCCCCTCCCCCCAGTCCCACTCCTCCCCCTCCCCCTCCCCCTCCCCCCAGTCCCACTCCTCCCCCTCCCCCTCCCCCCAGTCCCACTCCTCCCCCTCCCCCTCCCCCTCCCCCCAGTCCCACTCCTCCCCCTCCCCTCCCCCCAGTCCCACTCCTCCCCCTCCCCCTCCCCCCAGTCCCACTCCTCCCCCTCCCCCTCCCCCCAGTCCCACTCCTCCCCCTCCCCCTCCCCCTCCCCCCAGTCCCACTCCTCCCCCTCCCCCTCCCCTCCCCCCAGGCCCACTCCCCCCCCTCCCCACAGGCCCTCTCTCCCTCTCCCCCTCCCTCTGAAGCGGTTCAAGGGCTTTGGGCCCGGGGTTTTCCATGTCCCCTGGGGGTCAGGGCCTGGTGGCGAGGCCCGGGTGACCGCGGGAATGTCACTGATTCCCGGTTTAATGAACGGATTCATCGACTCCCCGAATCTTCAATCCGGAAACATCAGGGGATCCGGTATTAATACAGTCCGGGAATAGGAACCCCCGGGCCCGCAACACGGGGCGGGAGAGGGGGCGGCCCGGGGAGTGGGAGGGCCCGGGGGCGGGGAGAGTGGGGGGGCCCGGGGAGTGGGGAGAGTGGGGGGGCCCGGGGGCGGGGAGAGTGGGGGGGCCCGGGGAGTGGGGAGTGGGAGGGCCCGGGGAGTGGGGAGTGGGAGGGCCCGGGGAGTGGGGAGTGGGAGTGGAGGGCCCGGGAGTGGGGAGTGGGAGTGGGAGTGCCCGGGGGCGGGGAGAGGGCGGGCCGGGCCCGGGGGCGGGGAGAGGGCGGGCCGGGCCCGGGGGCGGGGAGAGGGCGGGCCGGGCCCGGGGGCGGGGAGAGGGCGGGCCGGGCCCGGGGGCGGGGAGAGGGCGGGCCGGGCCCGGGGGCGGGGAGAGGGCGGGCCGGGCCCGGGGGCGGGGAGAGGCGGGCCGGGCCCGGGGGCGGGGAGAGGGCGGGCCGGGCCCGGGGGCGGGGAGAGGGCGGGCCGGGCCCGGGGGCGGGGAGAGGGCGGGCCGGGCCCGGGGGCGGGAGAGGGCGGGCCGGGCCCGGGGGCGGGGAGAGGGCGGGCCGGGCCCGGGGGCGGGGAGAGGGCGGGCCGGGCCCGGGGGCGGGGAGAGGGCGGGCCGGGGCCCGGTTGTTATATGAACGTGTGGCGCGGGTTCCAGTTTCCGAGAAAGTGCCCGGGTTGGAAGCGGGAGGATCGCGGGCTCCGGGACTGACTGAGACTCACCGCCTGTCCCCGACAGTGAGCGGCCTGAGGCGGAGCGTTGCCCGGCGGGGAGTGAGCGGCCTGAGGCGGGGAGCGTTGCCCGGCGGGGAGTGAGCGGCCTGAGGCGGAGCGTTGGTGGAGCGGGGAGTGCGAGTACGGGAGCTCGGGGCTCGGGGCCTTCCTGTGGGCCATGTTTAAGTTCCAGGAGAAAGGCAAGCGGCCGCCTGGCGAGTCGCGGCCGGAGAAGGGTGGGAGCGGCGGGCGGGAGAAGCCGGGCCGGGCCCCCCCGCTCAGCACCAGGCTGTACCGGCGGCGCTGGGCCATCGTGCTGCTCTTCAGCTGCTACTCGCTGTGTAACGCCTTCCAGTGGATCCAGTACGGGATCATTAACAACGTCATCACCCGCTATTACCGCGTCAGCTCCTTCACCATAGACTGGCTCGCCATGATCTACTTCCTCGTCTACATCCCCGCCATCTTCCCCGTCACCTA